>NC_037670.1:61272293-61391050 GCF_003255815.1 Theropithecus gelada | reverse complement strand
TTCTGCCCTGCTTTTTCCCCATCTTTGTGGTTTTATCTGCCTCTGGTCTTTGATGATGGTGATGTACTGATGGGGTTTTGGTGTAGGTGTCCTTCCTGTTTGATAGTTTTCCTTCTAACAGTCAGGACCCTCAGCTGTAGGTCTGTTGGAGATTGCTTGAGGTCCACTCCAGACCCTGTTTGCCTGGGTATCAGCAGCAGAGGCTGCAGAAGATAGAATATTTCTGAACAGCGAGTGTACCTGTCTGATTCTTGCTTTGGAAGCTTCCTCTCAGGGGTGTACTCCACCCTGTGAGGTATGGGGTGTCAGACTGCCCCTAGTGGGGGATGTCTCCCAGTTAGGCTACTCAGGGGTCAGGGACCCCTGAGTAGGGAGTCTGTCCCTTCTCAGATCTCAACCTCCGTGTTGGAAGATCCACTGCTCTCTTCAAAGCTGGGAGAGCAGGGAGTCTGTCCCTTCTCAGATCTCAACCTCCGTGTTGGGAGATCCACTGCTCTTTTCAAAGCTGTCAGACAGAGTCGTTTGGGTCTGCAGAGGTTTCTGCTGGGTTTGTTATTGTTTACTGTGCCCTGACCCCAGAGGTGGAGTCTACAGAGACAGGCAGGTTTCCTTGAGCTGCTGTGAGCTCCACCCAGTTCGAGCTTCCCAGCGGCTTTGTTTACCTACTTAAGCCTCAGCAATGGCGGGCGCCCCTCCCCCAGCCTGGCTGCTGCCTTGCCGGTAGATCACAGACTGCTGTGCTAGCAATGAGGGAGGCTCAGTGGGTGTGGGACCCTCCCGGCCAGGTGTGGGATATGATCTCCTGGTGTGCCTGTTTGCTTAAAGCGCAGTATTGGGGTGGGAGTTACCCGATTTTCCAGGTGTTGTGTGTCTCAGTTCCCCTGGCTAGGAAAAGGGATTCCCTTCCCCCTTGCGCTTCCCAGGTGAGGCAATGCCTCGCCTTGCTTCAGCTCTCGCTGGTCAGGCTGCAGCAGCTGACCAGCACCGATCGTCCGGCACTCCCCAGTGAGATGAACCCAGTACCTCAGTTGAAAATGCAGAAATCACCGGTCTTCTGTGTCGCTCGTGCTGGGAGTTGGAGACTGGAGCTGTTCCTATTTGGCCATCTTGCTCCTCCCCTTCCACATCTTTTAATTCCTTTTCTTTCTTTTCTGCTTATGTATATTCACTTTAATTATTTTTACTTTTTTTCTTGACATTTAGAAATCATACACCTCCATCTAAATGATTTTATGTATTAGTCTGTTCTCATGCTGTGAAGAAAGATGTGCCTGAGACTGGGTAATTTACAAGGAAAAAAAGGGGTTTAATGGACTCACATGGCTGGGGAGACCTCACAATCATGGCCCAAGACAAAGAACGAGCCAAGCGATGTCTTACATGATGGCAGGCGAGGGAGCATGTGCAAGGAGACCCCCTTTTTAAAACCATCAGATCTCCTGCAACTTATTCACTATTATGAGAACAGTATGAGAAAGACCTGCCCCCATGATTCAATTACCTCCCACTGGGTTCCTCCCACAACATGTGGGGATTATTACAATTCAAGATGAGATTTGGATGGGGACACAGAGCCAAATCATATCAGCTGATCTAGGGATTATTTTTATAACAAACTTACTAGTATTAGCTAACATCCACAGAGAGATGCAACTTAGCTGATAGCTTAACATTCTCAGCATTGAAAATAAAATATGTCTATAAACCAGAATATAAGATAAATGCACCTCTTCATATCTTTCATGGGTACTTTTGGTACAAGCTGGGATTATCTTATTTATTAATGTTTAATTGTGTATCTTCTCTCTAAAAAAAAAAACCAATCACTTTTGACTTTTTCTGTTTGGAAGCATACTCAAATCAATTGTTTAGTCCTTATTTGTTTAGCTTGTTGCCATGGTCACAGTTACCCATTTTATATTGTAACACTGCGATTCTTGAGTTTAAAAAAATTGATTCAAATTTTCATAAGCTCAAGTATTCCTAGGGATATTTTCATGAAGGGCATATTGAGGGCTTAATTAACAGATCTTTAGATGTCTTGGAACATGTTTTATTGCCTATACACATGAGTTAAGACTTTCCAGTTCCCTTCAAACTCTTAGATATTGTATCACAGGATTCAGTCATATCATGTTTTAAGTAATAATCATGACAATGAAAATAATAATAAGGCTAACTGTGTGGAACTGAAAACTGTCTACCGAATAGCCATACCCATTTGTACCCACAGTCTTCTTTCCAGCATTGGGCAACCACCCCTAAAATCATCAGGGATCTTCTTTGAGAGTCACCTTCCCCAGTAGTACATCTATCGTCACACCACCAGAACCTTCCAGTGCTTTACTGGCCAGGTCCTCTCCCCATGCCATGGACATCATTCCAGCAATGATGCCTTAGCCTTCTGGGGTCAGCATTGGGTTTTTTCTCTCTCTTTTTTCATTTATATAAATTTATAAGCACACATGCAATTTTGTCATGTACACAGATTCCATAGTCATCAACTGAAGACTTTAGGAGATCCACTGCCTGAATAATGTACATTGTACACATTAAGTATTCCCTTGTCATCCACTCATCATCCCACCCCATCATCCTTTTCAGTCTCCATTGTCTATCATTTCACACCCTACATGCATTTATAGATATCAATTAGCTCCCACTTATATGTGAGAACGTGTGCTATTTATCTTTCTGTGTCTGAGTTGCTTTGGACCCCAAGTTCCATTCATGTTGCTGCAAAACACATGATTTCCATTTTTATGGCTGAATAGTATTCCATTGTGTATACATAGCACATTTTCTTTATCCAGTCATCTGTTGATGGACACTTGGGTTGATTCCATAGCTTTGCTATTGTGAATAGTGCTGCAATTAACATATAAGTGCAGGTATCTTTTTAAATATATTGATATTTTCTCTTTCTAATGAATGGCCACTCTTACCTCCCCACTTCTTGCCTTATTTCCCTGTTCTCCTTTAGCATTAGTTGTTCAAAATTGCTCATTGTCTCAGAATTCTTTCCTCCACTTCTCTTTCAAAGTTTATACAGTAGGCAATCACTTCCACCATTGCCAACATCACCAAAAACTTCCATGCTGTTAAACACAATGGTCACGTCTAAGTCCTCATCTTAGTTGCACCCAAGTCATCATTGAACACAGCTAATGGCTCCTGTACCTTGAAATCTTTCATCACATAGTTTCTAGGATATCACAATGATTTTCCCCTAGCTCACTCATCTCTTCTTTTTCATACATATTTTCTTTATACTTTGTTGTACCCTCATCTCTCCAAACTCTTGATGCTAGAATGTCTCAACACTCCATCCATGAAGATCCATATCACACCAGAATCACAGATCAGCTGTTGGCATTTTCCCTCAAATGTCTAGTTGGGCATCTTGTTTATACAATGGCCAGAAGGAATGTCTTGATTCTTCTGTCCCAAATCTGTGGCCCCAGCTCCACGTTCTTCCTCTTCTTAGCTGATAGCAACTCCAACTTTGTTTGATAGATAAATAAGTCATGGAGCCATTTTGGTTTTCTTTCTTGCATACCCCATATCTTATCTATCAGCAAATTCTCCACTTTCAAAGCATGTCCAGAATCTATCTCTCAATCTCCACCTCTATCACTCTGCTGCAATCCAGTGTAATGTCTTCATTGGGATGCTGTCATAATCTCTTAACTGGCCTTCCTTCTTCCGGCCTTGCACTCTATCCCTATCCTGATCCATTTCCCGCATGGCAGCCATTTAATTTCCTGTTAAAATGTGCTTCAGGAAATGTCATTCCTGTATCTTCTAAATGACACTGCAGCACCTGGTCTCCTCTAGCGTCCTCATCACTGGGCTTCTTGTTGTCTCCCTCGCTCACTCTCCAGCAGCCACTCTTGCCTCTGTGCTATTTCTGGAACCGGGCGAGCACCAACTCCTTCCAGAGCTCTTCCCCTCCAATTCCTCTCCCTGGGATGGTCTTCCCCTAGATATCAGCAGAGCCTTTTCCTCTCCAAATCCTTTCAATTCTTTAGTCAATATCACCTTCCAAGCAAGGCCTTCGTTAAATTTGTTTCAAAATTCACAACTTCTGCTTCCTGCAATTCCCTATTCTTTTTCTCTGCTTTATTTTGCTTCCCAGCACTTATCACTTTCTAGTTTTACTCCAAGTTTTGCCAATTTTCTTTGCCCCCTCCCTCCTCTCACCCATCATAATGTAAATTCTATAAGGGCAGAACATGTGTTTCTTGGATTAATTATTATATTGCCAGAAACTGAGATCAGTACCTGGCACACCCTAGGCACTTAATAAAATTGTCAAATGAATTGAAGGTATGTCACAGTGTGCTGTACACGTGTTGCTCCAGCAGCGTGACAAATGTAAAGGGACAAGAAGAACATCTTTTAGAATTGTCAGTGCACTGCTGAATGTATGGACAAACCCATGTGGGGATTCCAGCAGAAATCAAAATTCCACTGACCCAGTGAAGGTGAAGCCACGTGAAGCCTGCGACTCTTCCCTTACTCACCTCCCCCACCCCTCACCTTCTGGAGGGCCTGAGTCACCTTTTCTCCTTGGCGTCTGGCTGGGGGCTGCCTGCACCAATTCAGTATGCTCAAATTGGTTTGTCAACATCCACCTCTTACATATAATCATGTTTCAGAATGTCTACTTCCTTACTTGCTTGAAATCCTAAAGAGAACACCATTTTATGTGTTAGTATGTACTTTGAAGAATTCTTTTCCTATTCATAATGAGTACTACTTTTCTTTTTTCTGTAGACCCAGGGTATGCTGGTCACCCATCATCCAGCTTCTAATCTTTCCAGAAAGAGGAGTGGTTCATTCAGCTCTGGGCTGAATGGAGAGCTAGATTCTCATTATTCTCCCGGTAGTTGGTAGAATCTTTCCTTTTTTTTTTCTGAGATGGAGTCTCGCTCTGTCACCAGGCTGGAGTGCAGTGGCACGATCTAGGCTCTCTGCAAGCTCCACCTCCCTGGTTCACACCATTCTCCTGCCTCAGCCTCCCGAGTAGCTGGGACTACAGGCGCCCGCCACCATGCCTGGCTAATTTTTTCGTATTTTTAGTAGAGACGGGGTTTCACCGTGTTAGCCAGGATGGTCTCGATCTCCTGACCTCGTGATCCGCCTACCTCGGCCTCCCAAAGTGCTGAGATTACAGGTGTGAGCCACCGTGCCTGGCCCAGAATCTTTCCTTTACATTTAAAGTCAAAATCTGGTAGTATTTGAGGCTTCTGGTCCAGTTCCTGATTTCACTCATTCATTTATTTTGTGTTGATCTGACAGAGGGGGACATAGTTCCTCTTGTGCTCTGCAAGAAAGTGAGAAATTCATTGTTTAAGTATCTGAAAGTATTCATTTTTTTCCATATAGAAAAGAGTGAATGAACAATTACAGTCTTCAGATTGCAAAAACATATCAAACCTATTTATCTTTTTGCTTGTCTTCAAAATCTGGAATATAAAATACCATGACATAGTTACTTTTATCCCTGGAGTTGTTCTGTGAATTGGATTTTTGTATGAAGAACTGATGCATAAAAACATGGATTTATAGAGACAAAAGGATATAGAATCTGAAGAAGAGAAAAGCAACTTTCTTCTTTTTTTTGGAACTTAAGATGTTTTATTTTCTTGTTATTTTCCCCTTATAGTCTCCTCAGCTGTGAGCAAAAACACTACTCCTCTGTATGGGTCATGCATACACTGTCATTTGGCCCCTCTCTCTGAATTTTAGGACTCTATAAGTCATTATATCCTTTTGTTCCCATTCTGTGATGATATTCACACCCCTGCAGCAACTTGCAAGGGATCAAATCTTCCATATTAAAACTAGGTGGGAAAAAAACAAAACAAAACAAAACTAGGTGGAAAACCTCCAAGGTATCTTAGAGAAAAGCAGCAGCAGAAGGAAAAGACTTGGTCAGGTCAGGAGGAACGGCCCAGGAGAGGAAGAGGCTGCTGTCATCACCCTAGCCTTTTGAAGCATCTTCACCATAGCCTCCTAGTCTCCTCTTTACAATTCTGGTGCAAAGCAGACAAAATCTCTTTCGTTTTTGCACATATTTGATGCAAAGAGAACAAGAAAGACACTGAAAAGTATATAAAATAATTTACATTAAAAATATAAATTTTGATTTGACCTTAAACTCACATACAAGATTCCTGGGCTCTATGCCATTGGGTGTATTCTCTTTAGATAACCATGCTTAAATCTCCAAAGCTTCATATGGCTCCTTGCTTCTCAACCTCTCTGCTTTTAAAATAATTATGGGTACATAATAGTTATATACATTTGTAGGGTACATGTGACATTTTGATACAAGCATACAATGTGTGATGATCAAATCTAGATAACAGGGATATCCATCACCTCAATTGTTTATAATTACTTTGTGTTTGGTGCATTCCAGATTCACTCTTCTAGTTATTAATATTTTGAAATATACAATAAATTATTGTTAACTATAGATGCCCTATTGTGCAGACTCTTCTATTTCATTGGAGAAAATAAAATTGGAATCAGTGTGTTCAATCAAGAGTGAACCAATAATTCATCTCTGTATCAGAAATTGTACTATATTTAAATATATTAATGATTTTCCTCCTAAAATCAATTGTTTTTACTATACCAAATATATATTAGGTTTTCTTTTAGATCAAACTTTTCACTAAGGAAATAGTGGTTCAACTATCTTTTTCTATCATTAGCAAACTACATGCAACATTTCTTCAGCAGGTGAAAAACTATGTTAGGGTTTTTATCTCTTATGGGACACTTTTGGAAACTCATCCCAGTTTGAAACAAAACACCAGGGAAGTGTGCTGAGCACTCTGAGGTATACCCCAAAGCACAGTTGCCATGATCGTGATCTTGTCTGTTCATATTAACCCTCCCTGGAATATTTCTGTGAAGCCACAGCAAAAAAAAAAAAAAACACTTGAGACAGGAGCACATTTTAAAAGCAAAATTCAAAAGCTGGAGTAGTCCTTGGGGCTTGATTTTACGGCAGATGACATTAAAATGGTACTTTGTGTGCATAGGGCAAGGGAGAGGTGGCCTCGCCAATCACATAGCCCCACAGGGCTCAGCATTGGCATGACTGCTGTTATTCCACCAATATGCAAGAGTAAGACCCCAGACCTGCAGATGTGGTTTCAAATATTTCACCAATAATTCTAAGCACAGACTATTAGAAAGTGATTAACAACTCGATGTGCTTTCATCTCAAGACTGTTATTTTCTCTTCCTCGCAGGGACAAAGCCCAGGCAGCTGTACCCTGTTATTTATGAAGCTGTGGTAAAGTAGCTGGAGATTTTGCCGTCTTAATCGGCTCCATTTCCATGAAATAATAAATGCATGGGGGAAATTTTAGAAAAGAGAGGAAGAAAAATAATACCACAATCCAAAGCCTATGGCATTAAGCAAATCTTCACTTCTCAAACGTTTAATTCATAAAGAGCAACAGGTGGCAGAAAAGTGTATTCACACACACATATATGTGTACACAAAGACCCACATGCATAATCAAAGGCAGTTATTTTGTCTTGGGGTACATATACATATACATACCCGACTCTGTCTCTTTCTATATATACATATACAGTCATTCATCACTTAGTGAAGAGGATACCTCTGCAAAATGTGTCCGTAGTTGATTTCATCATTGTGTAAACATCTTACAGTGCATTTACTTAGGTAGTTGGACTTAGGTAGCACGGCCCACCACGTACCTAGGCTATGTAGCATGGTCTGTTGCTGCTAGGCTACAAAGCTTCACAGCAGGTAACTGCATTGAGCACTATAGGCAATTGTAATACAATGGCAAGTATTTGCATATCTAAACATATCTAAACATAGAAAAACACAGTCAACATACGGTGTGATAATCTTTTGGGGCCACTTTCTATATGCAATTCCTCCTTTGCTAAAGCATTGTTAACTGGCACATGCCTGTATAATGTATGTGTGCTTTGTCTCATTTTATATATTTTCAATTTGCATAGGCTAATATAGAAAAGGTGAATTTAGAGAGTTGGTACCATGAATACATAGGCAAAATGTCACACCCTTCCTTTTAATACGTGTTTCATTTAAGGGGCCAAAAAAGTAAGAAAAAACGATGTGTCCGGAGAGGGTGGTATCAGAGATGAGCGAGATGCTATAGACAGAGTGGTATCTTATTTAGTTGAAAGTGTAGTTCTATGCATGAAAACCCAAAATATTTGAAATGTTTTCATATGAGAAAGGAGAATTTCTTCGTTCAAAATAAGATTTCTGTTTGTTAAAACTTTAAAGTTAATTTGATATTATTTGGCAATTTTTTTTTTTTTTTTTTTGAGATGGAGTCTCATTCCATAGCCCAAGCTGGAGTGCAGTGGCACAATCTTGGCTCACTGCAACCTTTGCCTCTGGAGCTCAACTGATTCTCCTGCCTCAGCCTCCCAAGTAGCTGGGACTAGAGGCGTGCGCCAATACACTTGGTTAATTTTCTTTTTTTTTTTTTTGCATTTTTAGTAGAAATGGGGTTTCACCATGTTGCCCTGTGTGGTCTCGAACCCCTGAGCTCAGGTGATCCACCTGCTTTGGCCTCCCAAAGTGCTGGGATTATAGGCGTGAGCCACCATGCCCGACCTGGCAAAACTTTTTGAGAAGGTTGACACCCACATCCTCTAGTCTCTTTCCCTGCAGGTGCGTGGATACATGTGTGCATGTCTGGGCATATGCATGTGTTTGTATTTATTGTCAGCAGTGTTCAGAAATCCTTTAGCCCTGTTCTCCTTGTTATTCCATTCATATTTTCATGTCTAAGAAGGAAAACGTGGGGAGCAGAGGCCTGGGAGTGGGGAGGAGTCATGAGACCATGAGGAAGCCCGTTAGGAAAATGCTCTCGTGATCCTTGCAGCATTTTGACTGTGCACCAAGTCCTTGGAATTTCTGACTCTAATTGAAGAGACCTAGCTTTAGGGTCAGAGGCTTTGATTTGATTACCATAGAATAAGGGATAAAGAAATTGGGAGTTCAATAAACGTTTGCTTGCCTCTCTATTCTTTTATTAATCTAGATTTTGTTAATCATAGAATGATGGAAGAGGTAAAGAGATTTTTTCCTTTCTTCTCTACAACCTTCTTTGTTTTCACTGTTTTCATAAACATTTAATTTGGAAAAAATTCAGACATAAATGTACCATAAGAATAGTAAATGGTCATCTGTGCCCACCTTGGTTCAACAATTGAGGGCATTCTATAAAAATTGCTCTGTATGCATATCTCTATCAACCTATCTCTATCTGTCTATCTGCATGCAGCTAATACCCTCTAAACCAAGGAGCCAATTAAGCTGCACAAATCACATCCCATTTTGTTATTAGATTTATTACTAATTTATTCTAGACTAGCCACCCTACTGTTTAATTTCAAGAGTTTGAATTTGGGGCATGTAGCGTTTGTAGATGCTGAGCTCATTTGAGTGCTTCCTTGGTGGGGCCACTGACTGCTCATCTATCCCCGGATTTTTCTGTAACTGCTAAGTGTGGCTCAAAGGCTTGACGAGAATCAGACTTAAATTTTAAGTGATACTTCATAAGGAATGCCATGCACTTCATTATGTACATATTTTAAGAACTGAGTTAAACCCCTGATTTTTAAGACTAGAAAACATGTGGTGACTCACTGTAATCATACTCTTAGTTGTGACTTTTAGTAAATATCAGAGCAGCAAGATCAACTTAAGCACTTCCTCCTTAAAGTGAATCCCTACACAAAGCGGTCTGTGGAGCCTTGATTCCTTTACTTCAGGGGAGCTGTGGCAGCTTTTGCTTCTTCGCTTGCCGATTCTGTCTTCGCTTCCCCAGCCTGACCATCCAGAGCAAGGCGGTCACAAGAGCTTTTCAGCACAGTCGCATCTTCCCAAGTTTGTAGATATTAGGGGTAGGACAGCCTGCAAAACAGTGATTTCTAAACATGTTGTTTCCCCTTTAATTCCTTTTTATTTTTTAAAATAACATGTGTTGTGCATATTTGAGGTTTACCACGTGATGTTATGTTATACATATAGATAGGAAAGTGGTTATTATGGTGAAGTAGATGGACATATCTATCATCTCATATGGTTACTTTTTTGGTAACAAGAAAGGCTAAACTCCACTTATTTAACAAAAATTCCCAATACAGCATAATTTTATTAACTTTAGTCCTTACATGGTACATTAGATCTCTAAACTTGATCTGGTTTGAACTGCTAAATTCATACTAACTCCTCTGGCTAAACCAAAGGCTCTTTAACTCCAGCAAGCATCAGAATCCCCCGGAGGGCTCCTTAAAATGCAGATGCTGGGCCCCACCCCAGCGGTCTCAATTCTATAGGTATGCGGAAGGGCCTGAGAATGTCTTATGTCTAACAAGTCTCTATGTGAGGATGCTGTTGGCCCAGGGGCCACACGTTGAAATCACTGAGCTAAAGGATACACATTCTCACAATGGAATTCCCTGGGAATTCCATTTAGGCCAATTTTATGTAACAATTTAGTGTTAACAATTATGTGTTAACAATCTGAATTATGTGTTAACAATTTGAATAAATCAGAAGTGAAGCAAGCTCAGGATTTGGTTCTAAGACCTGTACTTACATTTATGAGTTTCTACTCCACATTTAACTTCCTACTTTAATCTGCTTTCTTACTTGTTAAATGCAAATGCTAATACCAGATTATCTCATAGGCTGCAATATATAATAGATCAACTGAGGTAATGTATAGGAAACCGCTTTTCAAACTGTAATCAGCTACATTCCTTAAAACACCACTGAGGTACCAGCTTCTAGATGTCACAGCTCTGCGAAACATCCTGGGAGCAAACCCAGAAATGATTAAGTGTGAGAAGAGAGAAAAATCAGATTTTACTTTCTTCCCAGTCATAGTGATAGAAAATATTAATGAATATTAACAGATGGTAAGACACAAGAGGAGAAAACATTTAGGCTGGCTATGACAGTTGACCTACATTTTTCTCAGTATCGAAATGATTCCCTGGATGTAAATTCATGATCTTTGAAGAATCCAAGAATTCTCATCGCTTACACCTTTATGTGACTATTCGTTCTGAAATGCTGACAAGCAGAATGTTGACCCATGGAGGCCAGGCTTCAGAGTTGGGCAGACCCACCTTCACCTTCCATTCCCACTGTCCATGCAGTGCACAAGCCAGGTACTGTGTTGGTCCATTTTGTGTTGCTACAAAGGAATACTTGGAACCGGGTAATTTGTAAAGAAAAGAGGTTCATTTGACTCATGGTTCTTCAGGGTACACAAGAAGAGTGGTGCCAGCATCTGCTCAACTGCTGGGGAGGCCTCGGGAAGCTTTTACCAGGATGGAGGAAGGTGAACAGGGAGCAGGCATGTCATGTGGCAATAGAGAGTAAGAAGAAGAGGGCAGGAAGGGAGAGAGGGAAAGAGTGAGAGAGCAGCCAAGTGAGCAACAGAGACAGAGGAGAAGGTGCCAGGCTCTTTAAACAACCAGATCTCTCATGAACCAACAGACGGAGAACCCATTCATTAGTGCCAGGAGGCCGTTCATGAAGGATCCACCTGTATGACCCAAAACTTCACACTCAGTCCCACCTCCAGCATCGGGGATGACATTTCAATGTGAGATGTGGAGGGGATAAACATCCAAACTTTGGTACCAACCTTTGCAAGCCTTCCTTCAAAATTTCCTAATCCTCTCTAGAGGCTAGGTGATTTTCTTTGGTGAAAGTACATAGCAGATGACCTAGCGCAGGACGAGTATTCGAAGGCACTCCATGGAAATGTTTTTGTTCTATGATGTTAGAAGAATAGATAGTACTTTTTGTGGCATGGATAAAGTTCATTACATGAAATATATCAAGCGAGCCAAGAAAAATCTAGGTACTGATTATATTTATAGATCTTGAAGCAACTGTGATGTTCCATAAACATTTAGAATTATTTATATTGCCCCCCTCTAAGTTCAATTTTTATGCTATTATGATTTATGCTGCTCATGTTTTCTCATTAAGGGGTTTTCTGACTTCACTCTGAACAACTCTTCCCAGACTGACTAGGCCATAAAATACGGGACTCATTTTCTTTAATTTATCGTTTATGGTCTGGATAATCCTCTGTGTATCTCATCGTGATTGACTGCCGTTCCAGCAGAGCAGCCACTCTGAGGGTCTTGGCAGAGCCTGAGATTCTAGGAAATTTGGAGCCCTTGGCTGCCTTGAACACTGACCGTCCTTACATTTACACAGACCTAGGCACACGTTTGAGGCATATCAACCAAAATTTGTTACTTGCCTTTATTTGCCCAACCTTGCCACCGAGTAGAAGCCAAAATTTGAGGTCCCTCAGGCTTGGGTTATTCTCTTAACTTGCTCCTTTCGTTCAAGGATTGGCAAAATTTCACATCTAAGGACATGCATTCCTTCCCATGTGTTGTCATGACCAGGCTTATTGGTGGCTACTTTTCCCCTTTGTTTTCTGTGGTCTGTCAAGCACATTGCATCCTGAAATAAAGCCACAGCTGATGGCAGAGGTAAAAACTAGGAAAAGTGAATGACATGAAAAAGACTTAAGAAAAAGGAGGGACTCCAGGAAGTGCAGAAATAGCTAATGAAAAATCAGAGATCTCTGTCCAGACCATTAGATATAAAAGTCCAAAATATCAATAACTTAAAGTTAGTTTTAAATAAAAAATAATCCAATTCAGTAGCTTTTCTCTTCTAATAGCCTTGATTATGTTTCAATATAACATTTCAAAATTATAGTTTGGAGTTTCAAAGCTTTAAAAAAAGTCAGCATTTGTTGAGGGCAATAAATGAATTAGTTGTTTAGTTTAGTCTTGTTTTTGACATATTATGAAATAACTCATTGAACAAGTTCCTCCTGAAAAAGTTACTTAGAGAAGAATCAGTGGACTCAAAAGTAGAGTTTCATCTTGTGTACAGATCATGGCACCTGTAATATGTCTCACTTTCTATCATTTGAGAAAATGGGAAACAAGAAGAAGCAGTAAGCTCATTTAAAGCAAAGAAAGAAAGAGTGGGTGATTCAGGCATTTTACCCTGAAATTTATCAATTCGTGGGCAGCCTGATGGGGAGTCCTGAGGGAGGAACCATTTACACAGAGAGATTTATCGAGCCAGTCACCGCGGCATGTGTAGGAGCTAATGAAGATGCTAAGAGGAAAGAATTAGCTTCAGGACCAGAGAGTGGAGCTCATTTCAGGTAAGAAACCAAGTTCCATTAAAAGCAGAAAATGGATGATATTTTAACTTCAAAAATTGGAGTTGTTGATATTTGAGATGTAAATTAATCGACAGTACAAGATGGAGTTTGACTGTAACTAGTCAAAAATTTAAGAATGGAATGTGTAAAATGTTTCAGCAGGTTACTGACAGTGAATTCCATGCATATCTGGGATGAGAGGTACAGAAATGTCGATTGCAGGAGGCAGAAGTATTGCCCACACCTCTGGCATCCCAGCATCCTATGGGTCCTACTTCTGTTTTCCAAGGCAAAAGCTCTGCAGAACATTAAAAAAAAAGAACTGCAACACCCTAGTTCACAGTTGTTACCTTCCAGCTCTGCAGAGCTGTGACCAGTTTGCATGTGTGAGCTTGTGTTTCTGCATTTGTTTTTTAAATTTTTTAAAAAATTATGGATATGTAATCATTGCACATATTTATGTACATATGGTATTTTGATAAAAGCATACAATGGATAATGTTCAAATAAGGGTAATTGGGGTATCCATCACTTTGAGCATTCATCATTACTTTTTGTTAGGAACGTTCCAATTCCACTATTTTAGTTATTTTGAAAGACACAAGAAAATTTTAACTATAGTCTCCCTGCTCGGTTACTAAATACTAGATCTTATTCTTTCTATTTTACTGCATTTTTGAACAGAAAAATTGTTCTCAGTGACTACTTTGCTGAATGATAATAGTCTTGACCTTTCAAACCATGCTTTATTCAGCTAATTTTTCTTTATTTTTTCAAACTCAGTAGTTTGGGCAATTGTGTTACAGTAACCTTTTTGGGGGCTACTGTTTTATGATTAAGATAATTTCTCTGTGGTGAGGTTTCTAATTAAATCATTCAAGAAGCAGTCATAGAGTGCTTGCTGTGTTCCGGGTGCCGCTTCCTCCCAATTAGCTGCACTGAAGATGAGGATTGTGGGAAACCAGGCAGCATGTGGGGCCGGAGATGCTGACTCCCAGGTCCACCTCCAAGCCTTGCTGGCAGGTGAGCAACTCCACTTGAGAGGGCCAAGGGGAAAGGGTTTTCTTGGCAGAGGTAGGTTTCAATCAGTGTCAGCATTGGCAACATAATATAAGCTCTAGGGGGACTTCTGCTGTTGAATTATTCCTTAGGGATAAATACCCAAGAGTTGGATTAATGGTTCAAAAATTAATAACTTCCTCTTAGCTCTTGAATTGTATTATGTTTTCCAAAATTGTACCAATTTTCAAAATTATTTAGAAGGAATTAGTGCGGTTCTGTTGTCTCATTTTGGATTAAGTCCTAACATGTATTTAGATTTATGTTAATTTAATAGGTATAAAATTGAATTTCTTTGTTGCTTAAATTTCTATGCCTTCGTTACAAATGTTCTTGGACATTTTCCATGTGTTTCTTTATTGTTTCTATTTCCTAATTTGTGATGGTTCCACTCATAATAATTACTCATTTATCTATTGGAATTTTGGTAATTTTCTTGCAATTTTAGAAGCATTATTATTATGAAAATGATACTTGCTAATTGTAAAACAACAAATACATACAGAGAAGCATAAATAAAAGGTGAGATACTTCCATTATAAAGAGACCTGATGCTGTTTATGAGTGAACAAGAATACAGACACACTCGTTTCCTGAGGATAGCAGGAAATAAGGGAGAATGATTTAAAAGTCCTACTTCCTAGTTAACCACTCTGAAGTGGTAACAATTTGGGTTACCAATTTTGCAAATAATTGTCCATTTGGTTTTTTTGTCCTTTTTATGGAATTTGTTTTTTTCTATACAATAGTCACTTATTTGTTATAAAATCTATCAAAAACACTTGAAAGTGACTTGGATTGGAAGTTCTATGGGATCATTGCACAGCCATGCTCTATTGATGTCTGACAGAGTCTTATTTGACTAAAGAAATGTGACTAGAAGTGGTGTTGCAATATTCAATTAGAAGCTTTCAGACATTGTGCGATTCTACCATGTTCTCTTTTCTTTTTCCATGGCATTGGAAATATCTTCACAGGGCCTACTCCTTCAACTGGACTGTCAGATAAAGACTAGCAGAACAGCACCCAGCCGCTCTGTGATGTACATGTAGCAGGAGGGAGAAATACATGCTTTGCTTCTAGAAGTCATTGAGTTTTTGGGGATCGTTTATTAGCACCATGTAACTTAGTCTAAGCTGCCTGATAAAGTCACATTCCTTCTAAATGGCGTTTCGTAATTCCTAAGTTTCTTTTTCATTGCTATGCATTTGTGTTGCTTTGTAAACGACATGCCTTGTTTTATTCTGTTTTCTTCTGGACCATTGTTTATACAGTGCAATGATTTGCACTTACTTATTTTTTATGTTTCAAAACCAAACATCTGCACTATGAACAATATTTGTCAGTTCCTCGTTTCTTCCATAGTGTCCCTAGGTGGTCGCTATTCCTTACATGCCTAAGAGGTCCTAAACTTAAGTCTAACAGACCCCTTGTTTGAGCACCAACAGTATACTGTACATCTCAGCCTGGATTTTTATAAGTTCGTCAGTGAACTATAAAAAATGAATTCTTGATGTTACTCTTCAATACTATTATCTGCCCAGGTCTTCTATCCTAGGTAACAGCAGTGGCAGCACAGAGTCATCTAAGCCTTGAATGCAGGGGCTCTCCTTTGTCCTCTCGTCTGCTTGCCATTGAGCCTTACTTCCTCCACTTTCTACGTCACTAAAACAGGCCGCCATCTCTACATCTACATGGTGGCTGCCTTGTTTCAGTCTCTTATCTTTAATCACTTACATAGCTATTTTCTTCTCAGCTATCTTTAACCTTTTTTTTTTTTTAACATCATTACCAAAGTGATTTATCTACAGCTCATTTTTTATTACTTTGATTTATCTTCTATAGTTTGCCATTGTTTCCAGGATAAAGTCAGTGAATTGTATTTTGTGCTAATTGACAAGAGCATTTCAGTTTTGTGATTGCATTCCCTATTATTTGAGGTTCAATAGACTTAACAGTGAAAAACAGGCAAGGCATGGCCTATTTGCCTAGCACGGTGCTATCTCCTTGGGAGTTAGCACAAGCAGTTGGGGTATGCAATATCATGAGAAATAAATTGTGATTTCTCCTGGCTGCCCATGACAACGCAACACTTGGCTAAAACAGTTGGTATTGACCTAGTGCCATATGCCTTTCATGGGTTATGATACACAGTTCTTAGTCACAAGAAATTATGAACCCTGAAACACTCACTCTTGCCTCAAATTCCCACTGAACTGCTCTTGTATCTCTTGGGAGTCACTAACAACAGCTTGCCATGATTAACATGCACACAGGATTGGAAGGCTGCCCTCCTCCTCCTGGAAGAGCAAAAATATAATTGTAGACTTCAGGGATTGACCACATTATGATTTGTAAGACCTCCCATGATACAATTAATATTTACTTATCCTGCCTTATTCCAATCATTCTGCCTTTTAATTCAGCAATATTAAATTGCCTAGAATTAAATGTTTTTTGCTCCTATCTCCTCGCCTTGTGCCATTACGTGAACTTTCCTTTTTACTTAGGATACCATTCCTTCTCTTATCTGTCTGGTAAATGCCTCATCATACATCACTTTAGTGCAAAGACCAGGTATCACATGCCACACCCCCCTCTCCGATTCCCCTGAAGCACGATAATCTCTACACGCCTTCTGTATTTATTATACATTGTACCTAAACCTGTGCCACAGGTATCACAGTGTATTTTGCATAGTTATCCACATATTTATCATATTTATCTCCTTGATCAGGTTATGGACTCCTTTAAGAAAAGCTATTTGGTTTTATTCATCTTGTCCAAATACGCACTCAATAAATGCTTGCTGTTTAAAAGAAGAATGAGGACAAAAATAGGGAAGCTGTTGGCCTCTATATTGAAAAACTCAAATAAAAACCATTTCTATATTGTTAAAATGCTCTAAAAATATCTACCAGGTCCACATAGTAGTTATGATAATCAAAGGGAAGTTACCTAATGAAAACAGCTGACTAGTTATAAAGGAAGTACCATTTATCATTTGCCAATCTTTTTACTTTTATTATGAAAATGTTAAGCACATAGAAAAATATAGAGTATAATAATGTACACACTCATATGCAGATTTAAGAATTGATAGTTTTTTTTCCATAAGCGCTGTATTTTTGCTGAAATATTTTAAAATAAGTTCTATTACGTCTCTTTAGTTGTTGAATTGGTTAGGTCCCATTGGTTGATGGTATTCTGGAATTCTTCAATGTTCAAGCTTATTTTCTGTCTAGTTGTTCTATCAGTTGTTGACACAGGAGTTGCTGTTTTCTGTTACAGTAATGGATTTGTCCATTTTCAGTTTTGTTTTATGCATTTTGCATCTCTTTTGTTCACTACATACACAGTTAAGATTGCTATGACTTCTTGGTACATCAGTCCTTTTTTCATTATATGTATCCCCACTGTGTCGGCTAAACTTTATTTTCTGAAATCTACTTTATTTGATATTATATAATGAATCTTACTTTCCTTTGATTAATGTTTGTCTGATAGATTCTTTTCCATGCTTTTGCTTAAAACCTGTTCGGATTGTTAGCATTTGAAGTCAGTTTTTTAAGGACAACACACATGTTAAAACTTTTGTAAGGCCAGGCACGGTGGCTCACACCTGGAATCCCAGCACTTTGGGAGGCTGATTTGGGAGGATCGCTTGAGTCTAGGAGTTGGAGACCAGCCTGAGTAACATAGGGAAACTCCATCTCTACAATAAAAAAAAAAAAAAAAAAAATAGTTGGGCATGGTGGTATATGCCTGTGGTTCCAGCTCTGTGTGAGGCTTGAGGTGAGAGGATCTACTTGAGTCTGGAGGTCGAGGCTTCAGGAGCTATGATTGCACCATTGCACTCCAGTCTGGGTGACAGAGTAATACCTCATCTCAAACAGACAAACACTTCTACAACATCTTATATAAGAAATAGTTTAGCTATCACTGTATAATATAGAGATATTCCTGAGGCTGTCTTCATTTTCTTCTGATTTTTTAAAAAGTATAGCTTCTATCTGTTGTTCAGACTATAATTTCTATTTTTCTATTTTTATTTTACTAATTCTTTCTTCTGTCCCCTCCATTCTGCTATTGAGCTCATTAACTGAGTATTTTCTTTTGTTTATTGTATTATTTAGTTATAAAATCTCCATTTCACTCTATTCTACATCTTGTATTTCTTTGTTGAGATTTTGAATTTTAAAAGTTTATTTAAGCATGTTTGTAATTGTTTGTCAAAGCATGTTTATGATAGCTGCTGTAAAATCTTTGTCAGATGCTTCTAACATCTCATCATCTTGGTGTTGGCAATGATGAATTCTTTTTTTCATTTAGCTTTATTTCTTATGTTTCTTGGCATGATGAGTAATTTCTAACTGAAATTAGACATTTTCATATTATGTTATGAGCATCTGAATCTCATTTAAATGTTCTGTTTTAGATGTCTTTGTTTGGCACTGCCTCACTACTGCCATGTGGACAGAGGTGTTCAGGTTCCTCCTTCAGTTCCCCCCGACACCTGAGGGAGAATTCCCTTTACTGCTGAATGCGAGTTCTTGCTCCCCGTGTGATCTTCACTCACAATGTCTTGAGAGTAGTCTAGTTACTATTGGATGATGGGGAAAGTTTAGACTCCTCACGAGTTCTCCTCTGGCACCACCCTGGCGGAGAAGGAATAGAAATTCAGGTTCCCCATGTGATACCCACTACCTTCTCGGGGTAGAGGCAGCTTACTAACTGACCTTCTCTGACTTGACCTTGCAATGGATGTTGGAGTAGTTCATTATAGTCTTGCTAGGGTGGCAGTTTAAACTCCACACTCGGCCTTGCAGCATGGATGAAGATAGTGCCATCGTTTTGTTCCATGGTTTCCTTGCTTATTATGCAAAAGTTTTCCATCTTGCTCTCTTTCCCCTTTCCTACACCTTTGGCTAGAGAGAGCAGAGCTTTTATTGGTGCTGTCTTTGTTCATGTCTCTTGGACTTCTTCAGCTCCAAGTCTGAGATATATGAGACGAAAAGAAAACCTAGAGAACTTACTGCCGTGTAGTTGCTTGGATCCCAACATCTCTGGACAACCTGCCTTCTTCTCTACACCTCTAAACACAGAGTTTTCCTATGTTTATTTTATATATAATGTCCAGGAATTTTAGCTGTACTTCAAGTTAGTTGAGACTACGTTTAGTTGTGTAGGAGGAATATAAAAAACTATGACTGCTCCATTTTTCTGGAAACAGAAGCCTCTTCTCTCCTTTCTTTTTAATTTACAGAAGAATCTTGCTATGCTGAAAAGCAAGGAAACTCTCAAAACCAGACAGGGTGCAGACAAAGGGAAACAGGAGCTAGGTTGCAGGAGAATCTATGGGGCAAAGCAGGGACAGTTAGGATATCAAGGAAAAGAAGGCAATTGTGATCAATGGAGACACAATAAAAAGATTCCATCTGTGAGTGATTGAGTGCATTCCTTAATTCTATAATTATATTCACAAAATAGAAAGTCATACATATACACGAAATCAAGATTGTATTTGACATGATTGGAGGCGACTACACTGACTCATTTCTTTGAAAATGTATAAAGGAAAGAAATTAGTACTAAACTGCTTTTCCAATACAACTATATTTCAAGGTAACCAAAAAGGTTAATTTGTTGGCCAAAAGCTCTTGATATAAATATAAAAGGAATTATTGAATATAGTAATGCCCACTTTACAAATCCTAATGTAATAATTGATTCAAGCAGTCAGCATCAGGGGGCGATAGGATCATTCTGTGAAAGTTTGTCAGAAAATGGAATGTTCACATTGTGCAAAATTAACATTTCACATATCATTTTCTCATCCTGAGGGATGCAACACAACTTCAATGGAGAGATCTGCCTGTTAGTGGCTTAACCAGAGATTAATCTCAGCATCAGTACTAGTGACCTTATGCCACCATGTGTGCACTCTGATGTGATGTAAATGAAGTATTTAGCACCACCTGTGAAATACTCTTTCTAAAATCTATAGTCTGATCTAGTCAAGCCTTTAGATGTAATTTTCAGTTGACAATATAGGTAAAAGACAGGAGAACAAGTTAAATGACATCAGGATGAAATCAGAAAAATCCCGTGGGTGGGTCATTGTGTAGCACAGATAGGTGGTCTTTTCAGCAACTCTGTATATTGGGTAGGAGGATAGTGCTATTTATGAGAGCTTCAGTAAAGCTTGGTCAAAGTGTTTCAGTGGCTTTTAAATACTCATTTTGACCATAGTAATATACTCTCAAGGATAAAAGAACCAGTGATGCAAGACATTCAATATTTCCTGATAATCATCTTTATGTAGAATTGATCTCCATAAAGAAGAAAGGTGAGATCATTAAACTATTATGCCCTCCCTTTAGAGTCTAAAAAACATACTTTGGAAAATCACAGAATTAATTTTCAAAGGGATACTTTAGGACTCGTTTCTTTTCTTATCCTGGGTGAGATGTCTTGATACGCAAATGATCAGAAGATGCAAATTCTGAAGAGTTCCAGCGCTGCCATTCACTGTTTCAGAGGTAACTGAGTCAGCATGCCAGAGAGCACAGGTGCTGGGTGCAAACTCCCCGGATCGAACCCCAGCTCCCAGGTGTTAACTGTGCCCTTTGGCAATTTACTAAATCTCTTTATGCTCCAGTTATTCAAGCATAAAATGGAGATAATAATAGTACAAATATCATAGAGTATATTGAGAATTAATAATATATGTAAAGTAGTTAGAAAAAGACTGCCACAGATGATAATTTTCATTAATATTTATGTCAGCACCAACCCTACAATTGAGTCAGGCCAGACAAAATTTATCTAAAATGGACCCTCTACTCTTACGTTCAAGCCCGTCTTCTTCCCAAAGAGGCCTGAGACTATGCTATTGATGTTCAGTACATCCTTAGGGCTCAGCTCAAATGTTAGACCCTTTCTGAAGTCATCTGTGCTACCCTCATCTGGAAAGTGATCGTACTTTAGCTCATGCATAAGGATTTGTTACTACCTCTTTTATGATATTCATGCAGTTTCATTTGGTATTGTAGTTATCATCTCACTTAGCATGCCTTATGTGGTGGGAGCAATTTGATTTAATCTTTAATTCATTGAATTCTTTCAACAACACTGCTGCTTCTTTTTCTTACTCATCCCTTTTATATTTGGGGGAAGCTGTGGCACAGAGAAGTTCTCTAATATGCCCAAAGTCATCGCTCAGAAAGGGTGGAGCTGGAATTTGAACCCAGTCTATTGTGGCTGTTGAGCAGAGAACTGCACTACACAGGAATCCTGAAGCTAGGGACAGTCCTAGAGAGGATAATCAGGTAACAATAGCAAAGCTATCTCCACTCCACCTCCACTCCTTTCAGCCACACAAATAAGCATGCTCTAAGGTAGGACAATGAGGAAGCTGCTGACATGCTTCAAAGCCTGTGTCCCCTTCTATGTGTTGGTGAAACTATTTGACCCAATCGCTTCCCACAGGTGCCACACAAAAAAAGACGTGGTCAGAGCCATCAACTTTATGACAGTTCCTGGCCCTCACCCAGCATATTTACCTTTCTCTCCTCAGTTCAACCTGTTCTGTGTTGGAGAACATCTTACCTAGGAAGTCCTATTTGAACATAATTGTGCAGCAGCAAATGTGAACTTGAAGTAAAATCTTGTATCAAGTGAGCCCTGAAATGCAAAGCGAGACTTATTTATTCCAAATTCTCAAGCCAAAGTGATAAGAGAAGCACACACCTTGCAGGTTAGATCCCAGGTGACCTTACTGAAAAAAGCAGCTGAGCTTTACTGATGCATAAATCTTGGCTGTTACTTTCTTCTGTTTCTAAGTGATGGATTCAGCATTTGGCATTATGTTTGCCTTGTTTGCTAAGTAACTTCATCAATTGCTTTTCATTTGTTAAAAAGTTCAACAATCAAAACAGATGACAGGTAGGTAAAATGAATTCCTCTCATAGATTTTTGGAAGTCTAATTAGATGGATACTTTCAGCTGTTGTTAGAATTCAAGGACACTGACCTTTTTAATTGAGAAACAAAATCAATTGTATTGGAAATATTTTCCAGGTCTTTGATAAATTATGGGCTGTCCTCACTTGACAACTACGTACAATAGAAAGTGGGGAAAAATTTAATTCACTAGCAAAGTGTAATTCACATGATTCCCTCTGCGTAATTTTATACAAAGCCACGTTGAAAATCATATTGGGCTTGGCTCCTTGTTTTACTTGGTTAATGAAATCTCACTCACGTGGATTGTTTCACAGGTGAATAGTGTTCACCTGGGACCACATGATTTCAGTCAATCTGTCTGATGATTGACTGGCCTTTACCCAACAATCCTGGTACTGAGTATGTCTGATAACTCAGACTTCTCTCCACTGGCTTCCCTCCCAGTGCATGAATTTTTAATTAAGTGAATTATTTATTCACAAACTTGTATTGAAGATACTGATACTATAACCGATTATCAGCAATACTGTGGGTACCTATGTGAACTTTGCTGCTTTGTCATGGTTCAACACAGCATTCCACGTCAGGGTCACGTGTTCTGTGCCCGCATGTCAGGACCCTGGTGAGCATCAGTACCTTCTTGCTCACTGATCTCCTGCCCCACTGGCCTGCTTGGCCACACTTGCTGTTTTCTCTCCCTGGAGCCCTCTGGTGCTTCTTTCTTCTGTAACTATTTTATCCATCGAGCTCCCATAGATCCCACATACAAGCTGGGGTGTTCAGCACCATAGCTGTGGACAGCATTGCAGCTGTTCCTGCCTCTCCCCAATTCCTAACCTCGCATCCTAAATGCGATTCTCTCTGGAGTTCGACCTGTGTTCCATCAGCAGATCATCTCCCTGATAAAGTCCTGTTTGAACGTGTCTCTGCCATGTAACTGCTTCGCCCCTTGACCTTGCCTTCTTTTTCTTATGCCCCTTCTACCATCTGACAGTATGGTTAGTTTTTCATTAATCTTGTATGTGACACTTTGTCCTTTTTAAAGGCAACCACCTTTCTGCTCCTGTTCACTGTTGAATCGCCAGTCCCTATGATGGTGTCTGGCGCATGATGTGGGCCTCTTACTACCTATGCGCCCTTGGGCATGCCATTTAACCTGCTGCACTCATCTGTTTAATGGGGAGACTATTAGTACCATCTCATTGCAATGTTGTGAATATTAAAATTTATTATTATAGGAAAAGAGTTTGGAAAATTACCAGGCTCTTAGGAAATTGAGCTCACAATAAATATTAGCTATTATAATTATTTCCATCATGTCTTTTAATTTTCAAAGTAATTCCCATTTATTATATTGTTAAATTATTGTAACAATTTTCAGAGACAGAAAGCCATTTAAAAGATGAACACACTGAGGAAAGGGGGATGCTATGTGTTGAGCTAGGACAGCACAGGCTGGCCCCACAGCTCTCTGAGTCCCTACTCTCCCAGTCCCTAACCTGGCCTTTCACAGGTCTCTTCATTCTTCATCTTTCAAGTTAACAACAACCACCCCTTCTTTTCCAAAATGATGCCTCTGACTCCAATCACTTATTCCTCTTGGGTCATTATATATATATATACACACACACACACACACACACACAGACATATAATGTATATACATATATTAATAATACATGCTACATATTATATATAAAAATATATATATACACATATAATGACCAAAGAAGAATGGGTGATCTGAGTCAGAGGTATCATTATATTATGAGGAAGCTGCTGACATGCTTCAAAGCCAATGTCCCCTTCTCTACGTTGGGGAAACTATTTGACCCAATCGCTTCCCATAGGTGCCACACAAAAAGGAGGTGGTCAGAGCCATCAGCTTTACGACAGTTCCCAGCCCCCATCCAACATATTTACCTTTCTCTCCTCAGTTCAACCTGTGCTGTGTTGGAGAACTTCTTACTTAGGAAGTCCTATTTGAACGTAATTGTGCAGCAGCAAATGTGAACTTGAAGTAAAATTTTGCATCACATAAGCCCTGAAATCCAAAGCTAGACTTATTTATTCCAAGTTCTCAAGCCAAAGTCATATGAGAAGCACATGTCTCTGCCATAGAACTGCTTCATCTCTTCACCTTGCCTTATTTTTCTTACCTGGTATGAAAATATACCATTTTGATACCACTGACTCAGATCACCTATTCCTCTTGGGTGTTATATATGTATTTTGGCTGCCTTCAGGCTTCAGGCTTCTGAGTTACTAAAGCTTTCTGGATGTTGATATCCACATTTAAAATATGTTTAATATATGGTGTCTATACTAACTTTGGTAAGGTTGAGGATGATAATGATGATAAGTATGATGACAGTGCTATTTAGGTAGCATTTTATTATGTACCCATTACTATTTTAAGTGCCTTATAGCTTTGCTCTTCCGCAGAACAAGCCTTATAAGAAAGGTACACTTTTCTGTGTGTGTGTGATGGAGTCTCACTCTGTAACCAGGCTGGAGTGCAGTGGCATGATCTCGGCTCACTGCAACCTCCACCTCCTGGGTTCAAGCGATTCTCCTGCCTGACTCTCCCGAGTAGCTGGGACTACAGGTTCACGCCACCATGCCCAGCTAATTTTTGAATTTTTAGTAGAGATATGACTTCACCTTGTTGGCCAGGATGGTCTCAATCTCTTGACTTTGTGATCCTCCCTCCTTAGCCTCCCGAAGTGCTGGGATTATGGGCATGAGCCACCAAGCCCGGCTGAAAGTTATACTTTTAATTCTCATTTTACAGCTGAGAAAACTGAGACACAGAGAGTTAGGGTTCTCAGCCAGTCCCACTCCAGAGGGCATACCCCTGGCCCTTACTGTTTCTGCCTCTTGGAGAGAACTATTGTGGTTCTTGCTGAGTCAGCCAACACCCAGACTATTCCCTGACCCTCTCGTCCTCAAAAAGAAATTGCTTCTGGGCTCATTATGGAGAGCCTCCTGTTTCAGTTCTTGCTATTCTGATAACCTCATCTGTGCTGAGAAGTCAGCAGATGAAATATGCCCATGTATGATTATCCTAGAAAGTGATTTTCCATTGATCTGAAAGGCTGCGGGGGAGAGCTTTTTGGCCTAGAGAGTTTTTGGCTCTATCAAAGAAGAACATTTATTCTGCCTGTGTCTTCAAGCCTCCTTTCACTTAAAAGAACAAGCCAAGATAAATCAAATACAGCATATGACTTAAGATTTGACTTATTACACGAAAGACTTGATTCCAGCATCCCAAAGAGACTAATATGTTTTACGATTATGAGCTCTGGATCACAGCAAAACAGTCCAATCTTCCTACCAACTCTGGGACAAAGTAGAATAAAACAGAGTCTTCTGAATATATGATACAAAACGTGTAATCCCAAATAATGATTACTCCACAGACATGCCGCCTTCTGTGAAAACGTAAAGTTTGACCTTTTTATTTGTTTCACATTTCAAATGCATGAACTCTTTGAACTTACAGAAAAGACATTTGAAATGTGGGAGAAGTTTCAGCTGAATGAATAACCTTGAATTGCAAGTTTAAATGTATTGATTTATACCACACTTTAGTTTTCAAATGTATTTGGGCTTTTGGTTTCCTTTGAGGCACTCTGGAGACTCCTCAATCTGTTCTCTTCTAATGACCGTGGTCCTGCTTTTCCTCTGGTGAATATTTTAGCCCATCTGGATGCCAGCCTAAAGAAATGGACCCCTGCAGTGCTTTCCACCAACGTGTCTGCGGTTTGATTGCATCTTCTCTGGAGGGCTGCAGAGTTTTAGGGCACTCACGGAGGATGAATCTCATATCACGAGAGGAAGGTTGCTGGAGCAGGTAGAGGGAAATAATGATGGGTTTCTGTGGCATGTACATGTAATGTGCAAGGAGCAGTCAAAGCACTTCCCGCACCACATTAGGCTAGAAGCATATTATTTAAAAAATAAAATCAGCCCATTCATTCAATGAGGGGGATTTGGAGGGAATACAAAATGAAGTTTTCCTATTTCTTGCTCCCTTAGGTTGCTCTTCTTAGTACAGATATCACCTGATTCTAGCATGAAAACGGAACAGCGAGAGGAACTGGTGAAGGGCCTGGAGTTGCTTAAAATTAAGGCAGTCGATGGGCGTTTCTATTAAATGGTCTCTGAGGTTCACCTGGATTCTCTGTTTCACTCTGTTGCCCATCTTTGGGTCAGTAGGTGGAGCACACAATTCATTCCAGTCTCCCCTGCTCTCAAGTCAGCCTTCACAGGGAGAGATTTTCAGGTCATGCATTTTCATGCTCATGTGTTTCTTGGCATATGAAACCAAGTTGCTTTCCTTCCTGCAGAAGTGTGACTTTTAAAATAAAATATATCTCCCTTACTCCTCCCAAGTCCCATTGCTGTTTCCACTATAAACCTCTTCTCATTGTGCCTTGGTGCTTCCTAGGAGATAGTATTACCTTCACTGCATAGTAGTATATAAACACGTAGGTCTTCGGTAAACTGTCTTTCTTGTCTTTGTCTAGAATACTGGATGTCTCTCACATGTTATTTCTATTTCTTAGAAGATGAAGTCTATTTCATTCAGCTTTGTTGCAGCTTTTTTCTTTTCTCCTATGATCTCTAGGTTCATTTTTCAAGCCACTTGATCAAATTAGGTGGTCTCTAGGTCATCAAACTTTGCTATATTTTTGTGAGATGCCTGCCCATGAGAAGTCATTTATTCCTTTATCTTAAGCATCAGTTGGAAAAAAAACCAAACCTTTCAGCAACACCATCTTTATAACCTTGCTTACTTCTCATTTTCTCTTTTCTCATCCAGGCTGTGGATCCTTCCTGTAAGCCAAGAAAAATGGAAATGTGGCCTTTGTTTGACAAAGGCCTTTATTCTACTTCCCAGGTATCATCAGGTCCCCTTGTGACTCAGGCGAATCAGGCTACAGAGGGCAGCTGGGCTCTGCTGGAGGCTCAGCTGTGGAGCAGGGAGAGGCCCATGAACCTTGCTCTCTTCTTGCTTGGCGCACTGGCCTGTGCTGCACTGAGCAGCCACAGCCTTCCATTACAGCTTCCTCGGGGCCCAGATATTGTTCTCATAGCTTCAGGTATGAGACAGAGTTTATCCGCTTCACAGTGCATGCCACAAAACTGTTCAACAATGCATCTATAGTAGCCTCACAGATCAATGATGTCCATAAGCTTAGTAAAGGTATTTCTGGCTCAGGAGTAAGATATAATTTTGCGTAAGTTTTGCATATTCACTTGTATAACTGTGAACATCAACTTTCAGAAGAAAGTATAAGAATATGGTAATTGAATGAATGTCTCCTAGTGGTATTAAACTCAACATAGAATAGGTTATACCTGAACTATACAAGTTATAGTTAACAAAAGAATTAGCAAATATTTGCTTGCCTGTAAAATGGGCACTGTAATAGTATTTGCCTCATGTACTTCTTGTGAAGAGTAAATGAAGTGGTTCATGTAAGACTTTTAGACTTGTGCCAGAACTGGCACATGGTAAGTATATAAATATTATCATTGTTATTTAAAGTTTTAATTATTGTATGGATTTTTAAAATTTGTTTCTTTACAGGTAATAATTGTATATATTATGGGGTACGATGTGATGTTTTGAACTCTGTACAGTCTACAATGGTAGAAAGAGTAAATTAAGCTAATTAACATAACAATCACCTCACCAACTTGTGATTTGTTTTTATGGGAAGAATGTTAAACAACTATGCTTTTAGCAATTTAAAAATATACGCTACATTTTTTTTTCTAGTTTTTGAGAAGGAGTCTTGCTCTGTCACCCAGGCTGGAGTGCAATGGCACGATCTTGGCTCACTGTAACCTCTGCCTCCTGTGTTCAAGCAATTCTCTTGCCTCAGTCTCCTAAGTACCTGGGATTACAGACACCCCCTCACCATGCCCGGCTAAATTTTGTATTTTCAGTAGAGATGGGGTTTCACCATGTTGGCCAGGCTGGTCTTGAACTCCTGATCTCAGGTAATCTGCCCACCTCGGCCTCCCAAAGTGCTAGGATTATAGGAGTGAGCCACCATGCCCAACCTATACACTACATTTTTTTTTTCAACTTTTAAGTTCCAGGGCACGTGTGCAGGATGTACAAGTTTGTTACATAGGTAAACGTATGCCATGGTGGTTTGCTGCACAGATTAACCCATCATCTAGGTATTAAGCTCAGCATCCACCAACTATTCTTCCTGATGTTCTCTCTCCCCCCATACCCCCCAACAGGCCCCAGTGTGTGAATTATTTTTTAATAAAGGAAAACTAAGAAGGAGTTTAGAAAATTATCTATTTTCTAATTCTGGCAGCATGCCTTGCTTTTGAGGATGGAGATTTTAGGTAACTACTGGGTAGTTTATTAAAATCAGTAATATAGTAGATACTGATACTCTATATTCAGTAGATTGATCAATTATGAATAAATATCATTAATCAATCTGTTGGTAAAATCCGTATTTTCTTGGAAGTCATCAGCTTAGGGATAAATTGAGTAACCCCATTTTAAATAGAGTAGTCCTGTCAATATAAATATCACAACCCCATCTACTCAAAAAATATTTTTTCCTGAGGATAGCCCATGTAAGATTTTGGGATGCAATCCCCAGAGCTCGTGGTGGGCTAATTGATCCCAGCTGTTGGTAATAGTCAGGTAGGATCAGTAGGGTGTGTGGGAGATAAGTCATTATGAGTTAGCCAGATCACCAGCCAGGAGATTGTGCAAAACGGCAGGACTCCAAGCAGGAAGCTGGGATATGGGGTGAGGCTCCAGTTCTGAGGACTGCCATCAAGCACCTGACAAGGCATCAGGGTGCTGTGCCTACCGGCTAAGCTTGAGACCTGGAGGGAGTTGAAACCCTTGAACATGCAGGGTTGGAGCTCAGCGCACTCCTACGGAAGGAATCCACCTCCACTGGTCTGCCTGGCTCAGAGGTTGCCTGGAGCTGCAGCCTGGGAAACATGCGGGCTTGGACCTCATCTCCTGGGACAGTGTAGGCTGGGTCTTATACATGGCATAGAAACTCCTGGAACCAGCTGGATCTCCAGTCTGGCAGAATAACTTGATTCTACCAGCACAGCAGTGGAGGCTTGCCCACAGAAACGTGGCTCAGAACCTGTGCCACAACTAATGTGTGTTGTGTGTGGCGTTTGTGTTATGTATGTGTGTGTGGTGTGTGGCACGTGTGGGTTTTGTGTGTGTGTATTGTGTAGTATGTCTGCATGTATTTTGTGTGTTTGTTGTATATGTGTTGTGTGTTGTATATTTTATGAATGTGTGATGATGTGTGTGTTCTGTACTGGCTGTGTGTGTTGTGTGTAGTATATTATATGTGTTGTGCCTATGTTGTGTTGTGTTTGGTGTGTATTAGATGTGTGTGTTGTGTGTGTTATGTGTGTTGTGTGGTAGGCCTGTATGTGTTGTGTGTGTTGGGTATGTGTTATGTAGTGGTATGTGTTCTCTGTGTTATGTATGTGTTGTGTGTTGTATGTGCTGTATGTGTGGTGTGTAGTATGTGTGTGTTGTATCTATAGTGTGTGTTGTACATTATATGTGTGCATTGTGTGTGGTGTGTCTATAGTGTGTGTGTTTCCGGTGTGTGTTGCATGTGTGTGTTGTAGATCTGTGGGGGGTGTGTGTGTGTTGTTTAAGTGTGTCATGCACCTATGAATCCAGAAGCAGGAGATGTGGGATGAAGCTGGGCGGAACACAGTCCTCAGTAACAATGGCAGCATTGGTTGAGGACTGAAACACCAGGCACTAGGGTAGAATTGTTACATAGATTACCTTTCAGGAATGGGGATGGTGGATGGTAGCTTTGCTTGTCCCTATGTACTAGCTGAGGATAGAAACTCAGGGCAGTGAAGATACAAGGTCAGGACCATGAATAAGTAGCAGAGCCAGCACTTCTAGCTGGGTTTGTTTGACTCTGAAGACAGCATCCTTTCAATTCCATCATCCTTCCACACTGAGTGCCTCTCTCTGCTGTTTAGAATCTAGGGTGACCAAACATCTGAGGGAAGGAAAGGTGTGGACACCAGCGCCAGCCCCTGCCCCTCCTAGGCTGGTGCTGAGGTCACTCTAATTCAGGCCCAGCCCAGCCACATACCCCGATGGCCTCCTGCTTAGGTCCATGTAGGGGGAGCATGAGTGCAAAAGAAAGAGCCACATCTGTTGCCGACAAATATCCTATTCTTAAAATAGAGATGATAAAGTTATCATATAATACAAAGTTATTGATTTCTATATTTCACAAATACTTATTGAGTACTTGTTATCTGTCTCACTATTGGAAGTTTAACAAATAATCATTATTACATTTAATCCTCAAACTAAATTTGTAAAAAAGCTTACTATTCCTTTTTTTTTTTTTCAAAATGCATCTCAGGGAGGTTATGTCACTATCCTCCAATATTCTATGGGAGAATGAGGCTAAAACTCCACGACTTTAAATATTTTTTTTTCTCCCACTACCCTACTTTGCTTTAAGGATAGGAATAATGACACTAAATAAAAGTAAAAAAAAAAAATCTGGAAAAAGAGTAAGATTTTGTCAGAGTTCTATTTCTGTTACATCCATAAGTAACAACTTTAGAAGAAAAAATGGTTACAACAGGTAAGTTTTGACCATACTTCTATAAACCAGGCACATCTTCATGATATTAACACAAAAATAATGCTAGGAATTGGAGGGTTTGCCTAGGATGGATAGCATCTTTAAGTCCTAGATGAATATAAAAACGCTTTGTGTTCAGTATTTAGAAGACAGAGACACAATGGCATTTCTCATATTAAAAAGAAACAGATAATTAGGAGCACTTACTTGGACTGTAGTGATTTCTTTCTTCTTTTGTCCTGGCCCTGCACAGCTGTGCCTATTATCGCCAAGTCTTCCATCTGTTATAATCTATCACAGGAGTTACTGGCGGTAGAATAATACATGCAGCCTTCTCTTGCATTCCGAAATAGGTGTAGGCATTTTACAGGGTCCGGGCAGCGGACGCTTAAAGGAACTCTGTGATATCTCTACCACAAGGTGTCTATATTCTGAGTTTTTATTTTTAATAGGTCACAATTGTGTTCAGTTACGGATTGTAGAATTCCCCGATCTAACTAGTCTATTTGGTAGATGAATTCCCAGAAACAATGTTGGTAGAATACCCTCCCTTCCTCCTAAACTGAACATAAAGCTAGTGCTGGGTTTACTGAGGCAGTTTAATAATTTTTGGCTGGTCATCAGAGATGCTAACGGTGTAAGGAACTGGCAAATACAAAGGAAAAAAGGTGTCTCCTTTCTTGTTCAACCTGAGGGTATCAATGTAGGAAGTGAAAACAAACGTTTGATTATGAAGTTTAAGTCCCTCATGCTAGACAGTGTTTTGGATTCAGGGGTGTTTCTCTTTACTTTTGGTGCCTATTTCCTTGGGGCTTAGGGGTTGGGGGAAATAATTCAGTTTACAAAGCAGTAAGAAGGTCTTCGGCTGTCTTGCTTGATTAGTGTACAACATCTCAGCCCTCTACCCCAATTGGTTCTTAGATTCATACAACATACATCAGATGAAGAAAGAAAAATGGGTGATTGAAATTATTTGATTTTTTAAAAGCTTGAGATTGGATATGATCTCTGTGATGTTTGCAGTTATTATTGAATAGTATTCAATCAAGGGCAGAAATCTTAATGACAAATTTTGCTATTACCTTTGTCCCATTGTGCCATTGTTTTAATTTCCAAAGACATCAGGAGATTAGGAACTGCCAGTACATAACTTTATTTTGACGTGTTTCTCTCAGGGAAATTCCTTTCTTCTTTGGTGAACTCAGATGCCAAAGAAAATAGAATTTGATGTGGGTGATCATCTTATTTCTTCAGTTCTGCGTTACAAGCTTCTGTTGCATAAAATCCTTGCCTGATGATCCTCTGTGTTCCCATAGTTCCTTGCACATTGCAGGTCCTTAGCAAATAGGCACTGGATGGTGGATGTATCCCACCCTATTGCATCAGGGATCTGTGATGTCCAAATAAGTGGCACAATGTTAGGATTACAACGTAGTCCCATTTTGGAAGCACTTTTTGAAAGTAGAAGCAAGAACTGGCAATATCAATTAACTGCAATCCTGTGGGACAATTCCTTGAAATACTCCTTTGAGTAACACAAGACAGATGACCTCACTGTCTCAGTTCCCAGCTGGCTGAGCATCTATAGCACAGACCCAGCCCTACAGAGGGACCCATCCAGTGTTCTCTTTTCCTACTCAAAACTCATGGGGGGAGAACTAAGATTGACACATATATTTATGTCGCATCTAACCAAGTATGGCACAAGGGAGGGTTAGCATAGGAACAGAAAAGAAAACATGTCTACATGTAGATTAGAAGACGGGGAAGTTCTAGAAAATGGGAACTTGTCAACTGGGCAGCCATCCAGAGGATTTTGAACGTAACGCTTTTGTTGGACAGGATAGTTCCCTTATAAGAGTCATTTCCAGGGGGGCTGATCTGGCAGCAGTGAGATTTTACTTAGGGAGATTGAAAGAGGGACCATGAAGAAGGCCTTTGCTATAGCCCATTCTGAGGTGATAGGGTCTGAGGGAAACACCCTTCTTTTAAGGAGCCATTTGAATCAGGTGAGGCTTGTTTAAGGGAACAATATGAGCTCAGGTGGTAACAGAAAGCCCACCTGGTCTTAGCTGATGTGCAGAGAATTTGGTGGCGCAGCTCAGAGTCCATCTAGGTTCCCAGGTAGCATGTCCAATCAGGACAATGGGATTTGGCACTGAAAATTGAGGGGAAGCTGCCTTCACCAAGTTTTAGTAACGAGGCTGGCAGGGACAGACCGTGAACACCAGGGATTCCTGCAGCAGGAACAGAAACCCTGGCTGAGGGTTGGTGTCCAAAGCTAAGTGCAGTCATCCTTCAGTAACCCCAAGGGATTGATTCCAGGGCCCCAGTGGATACCAAAATTCACAGATGCTCAAGTCCCTTACAGTCAGACCTCCACTGCATCTGTGGGTTCTGTATCTGTGAGTTCCGCATCTGAGCACGGATTCCACCAACTGCAGATCCACAAAAATTATATCCTTGATTAGTGAAATCCTCAAATTTGGAACCCACATATAGGGAAGGCCAACAGTAATGCCCACGGTGGAAGGAAGGGAATTCCTTACTTAATCAAGGCAGGGATCCACATACCAGAAATGAAAAACAAGTTGGTTTAATTGATCTTATTAATACAAGTAATACTGTGGCATCAGGATAGCAGAGGTGGAAGTGGGCTCCACTGTATAAAGTGGGCAGTGGAAGCCTAAGGTGGGATGATGGTGAGAGGGGCATGCTGGGAGCCAGTGATGGATGCTGAGGCCCACACCCATGTGACATCCATGCTAGGGGACAGAGACAGAAAAGTAGAAGCTGAGGGTGGGAAGAGCCGTGATCTGATGGTCAGGTGGGATCTGGGTGACAGCTGTCCCTAAAGGCAAAAGGAAAGGTGCACTTAAGGAGAAGGGGGATGATTGTCAATAGCAAATACTTCAGCCAAGTCAAGGCAGATGAAAAGCTGGTAAAAGTCCTATGACTAGGAATCACTGGCTATCTGCTTAAAAATCTGAACTCCATTATATTTTTTTCTAACATCTCCCCCATTTACCCCGCTACAAGGGCAGGCTGTCTTTCCACACCCTGTTGTGTTTCTGAAGCTCAGTGCAGGTCACTCAAAGGCAGTGCCCCACCAAACCTCTCAGTGAATCAGGAAGCACTACACCTGCGGCTCCTGGTTTCCCACACTCGGCTGCCACTAAGCACTGCAGAATATGATGGCAATGTTGTTGGTGAAATTTTAAGGCAAGTTAATTGACAATTTCTTGCATAATAATGTATCCACCTCAACTCATTTTCAACTCTGCTAACCTAGCTGGTGTTACAGGAAATTCCTAGCTCAGGAATTCATTGTGTTACAATGTTACCTTGCAGCTCTTATCCTAGATTATTTTGGAAATGAACCGTGCTAGACAGCTTGAAGATATAGAAGAACAAAAGGATAAACACTGAAGGGAGAGCCCAGAGAAGGGTGAAGGTGATGAGATAGAAAACTCATGTGTGGGGATAAGTCTAGACAAGGGGACAGCTGTGATCTTTGCTGAGATGACAGAGAAGGGTTTGTGGGTGGGTATAATAAAAAAAAAGTGTGTGTGTGTGCGCATGTGTGTGTGTGTTTGTGTTGGGGAGAAGTGAGAATAATTAATGTCTAATGTAGAATTTTGTAAATTACAAAAAATGGGGCATCTCTTCTGGGTGGACTGACTGTCAAAGGATGCTCTCTCCCATCAAGCAAATTATACAAACCGAGGAGCCCTCTACCTCAGCACAGACTGGATTTCAGTCCCCACACTGTTCCTGGGTCAGTAGCCTTTTGCAGTGCACATGCTGCACATCTGTATTTAGCAACCTTTCTTGAGAGTTCTATTTTATTTTTAATATTAAAAATGAGGATCTGATACCGGCAGTAAAGAAACTGAGAGAAGGAGATTAAAGGAAATTCGTGTATGTTTAAAATATTCATTGGGGCATATAAGAATGGAACCTTACTAGAGAGAAACAAATGGAATTAGGGCCACTTTGGAATCGGTGGAAAAAAGAATATTTTTTGGCAGTATTTGTGTCTGTCTCCATATGGGTAGGCATCTGAAAGGTGGGGCAAAACAATGGATGACTTAATGATTGAGGGTGACGTCATATTGAAAGAAAGACCAATGGAAAGGGGTTAAAAGTATTGCAAGTGGATAGAGAGTAGAATGATGATGACCAGAGACTGGGAAGGGTAGTGGGGTGAGGAGTGGGGATAGTTAATGGGTACAAAAATATAGTTAGATAGAATGAATAAGAGCTTGTATTTGATAGGATAAGAGGGTGATTACTGTCAATAATAATTGGAATGTTTGTAACACAAATAAGTGATAAATGCTTGAAGTGATGGACACCCCATTTACTCTGATGTGATTATTATGCATCATATGCCTGTATCAAAATATCTTATGTATCCCCTAAATATATATACCTACTCTGTGCCTTTAAAAATCAAAAACAAAAACAAAAACAAAAAAATGTAAATGTGAGAGTATGATGAAAATCAGCAAATGAAAAGTGTCACAAGTGGTTTGTTCACCTGATGGACCATGAACGTTAAGATGCGTATTGAAAAGTGAGGCCAGTGAATGGTGGCTAGACTGCAAACATGGTGGGGTCAAGGGGTTGAAAGAATTGTCAGACTCAAGGAGTAGGTGCCGTGGAAGCAAGGAGGTGAGCATGCTGGAAGTACAGTTTGTGATCCGAGCACATTGCTGGACACTGGGATTTCAGGTGTAGATTAGTTGTGGGTGATGTAAATTGTGGACCATGGCCACTGGGTGGCTAATGGGTCTGAGTCTGAGAGTCACTGGAATTGAGAATTTCAAAGATCATGGTTAAATTGCTTGGATGGCTGCTTTGCACAGACCTTGAAGTCTTCCAGGATAATGGGAGGAGGTGAATTAAAGAGGTGTGCACTGGGATCTGCAAACCTGGATTAATGAGAGTTGTGTGTGGCGAGGGGTGGTCAGGAATCTGCATCCATACATTTTTATATCAGGAATTTCAGCAAAAGAGAAAAGGGATTTCGAGTGAGTAGAGGTGAACTAGGAAAATCCACACCTCTCCAGTTGTCTTATTAGCCATCTGTGGGAGAAAGAGCTGCCTCTGCTTACAGTAACCACTCTCCTCAGGGGAAAGATTGCTTTCAGTTAAGTGGAAAGGGAGAAACTACCTTTGAAGAGACTGTGGATTTTGTGCCAGCCCCTATGACCTAAAACCCTTGGGACATATTTATCTTCTGAAGGAATCCCCACCCCTGCCTCCCCAACAGCATGGCTGTTTTATTTATTTTTCTTTCCACGTTGCTGCTTTCTTTCCTTTGACACTGAACATGCTTCCAAATTACCAGGAAAATGTGCTTCCCTGGAGATTTCAGATTCTATCTAGGTATAAAGTTGTTTCAAAGACAGCTGTGGCTACAGTAGCAAGTGTCAGCCATGAGTCTGACAGTGTTGCATGGTTGAGTGTGACACTTACACAGGGTTCAAATGAAACACAGCCACAGCCGCCTCAGCGTCTCTGCCTACAGGCTGGGCTCCTGGGCCAGGAAAGATGGGCTGGAGTTCTTCACTTCAGCTGTAGTATTAAAAGAGTGGAAAAAAATAATATCTCCATTACATACTTTTTGGTAGTTTTAAATTATTAAAAATAATCAGGATCCCTTAAAAAAGTCTAAAATGGACAAACAAAGTTGGAGATCTGCATTAATAGAGCAACACAGCTATGACATTTCTTGTTTCAAAGAGGAGGAAATGTGGCTCACAGCTATAATATCAGCATTTTGGGAGGCTGAGGTGGGCATATCACTTGAGCCCAGGAGTTCAAGACCAGCCTTGGCAATACAGGGAGACCCTGTCTCTACCAAACAAAAACCAAAAAGCTTATCAGGGCGTGGCAATACAGTCCTATAGTTCCAGCTACATGGGAGGCTGAAGTGGGAGGATCTCTTGAGCAGAGGAGGTGGAGGCTGCAGTGAGCCTTGGTTGTGCCACTGAACTCCAACTTAGGCAACAGAGCAAAACCCTGTCTCAGAAAAAAGGAGGAAATAAAATGCAGAAATACAATTCGCAGAAATAACAAATAAAACCCAATAGGTAGAATTCTACAGTGTTCCTGATGGAAAATATGTGTGTGTAAATGTAAGGAAAGGTCTGGAAAATATTATTGTTCTAAAAAAGGGAAGGAGTTATGGTTAAACTGCTATCACTTTTATGATAAAATATTTAGAATAGCAAAAGTCTGGAAAGATACACTTGTTTTGTTGTTTTTTTTTAATTTAGCTTCAGAATATGTCTACTTTAATTCAGACTAAACCAAATAATATTTCCATGCAGTTTGAAAGACAGTAAAGAACAAACAAAATATTGGAATGTCAAGAATAAAACCAGTCCACAATTTCTTGTAGATAGCACAAAACAATATCATTCTTTGCTATTTCCTTCAACTCTTCACAGCTTGTACAAGCTGAGTTCATTAACTAATATCTGCAACAGGAAATATTTTTTAAACCCTGAAATATTATATATCTAGCAGTATTTTCTAAATAATAATACATAATAAATAAAATGGTATCCAGAAGAATATTCAGGAGGATTTTAAAAGACCGACAATGATAGCATTTATAACAGGAAGACTATAAACCAGTACTACAAACATTTAGAGGTGGCATGAAACAAAATTCTAGCTTGTGGCTAATGTTTTGGGAATGGTAAGAAAGGGAGTTTACCTGAGAATGTAACCTCTGAGTTGGTCCCTAACCTAGCCCTCTTATGAGCATTATTTTTCCTAGAATTTAGGGATCATATCTAAACCTTTGCATCTCCTACAGAAGTATTTTTCAATTTTTCAAACAAGTGATAGTTTATGACATAGTACTCACATATGTCCATGCATACCTCCATGGTACACACACATAGGATTTGTGTGTACCATGTGTGTATATATCCATAAGATGCACAGTGATACTTTCAGTTTTTTCCTAATCTCTTCTCTTCTATTCTGTTCTTCATTCACTTTTAAAATGCTGAACTTGACCCTACTACATTGATTTCATAATCTACTATGTTGCCCTCTTAGATGAAATAACAGCCTGTTTATTCTCATCTTGTAATGAACATGGGAAGCTTTGGTTTCTGATGTGCCTCTTCTTGCTTCACTTCTTCAAATAAGAATTATTTTTTTAAATACATGATCTTGCCCTGTCACCCAGGCTTGAATGCAGTGGCACAATCATAGCTTACTGCAGACTCATACTCCTGGGCTTAGGCAATTCTCTCACCTCGGCCGGCCTTGCATGCCTTCACTTGTTTGAGTTGTGTTTTCTCATCATGATTCAGAATGTTTCTCTACCTTTATCTGCACAATGATGCCCCATTACCACTGTCTACTAATGAGGAAGGGTTCACTGGTTGTGCGTGGACAAAGCGCTCTCACTGTCTCCTAAGTCCTTGGTTCTGGAGTGTGTGTGGGAAAATGAGGCTCTGAATTCTTTTTATTTCATTGGAACATACTTAGACCTAGACCTCGGTATTCACAGCTCAAGGAGGTAAAATTATTTGCACACCCCTCTCCTCTATGTCACAGCTGATGGCCTTGTCTCATTTTGCAGAGAAACTAAATGGATGGGAACATTCTTATGTTCCTGCCCCAAATCTACCAACTCCACTGCATTGGCCGCCACATTCGGCACCTTCAATCTCTCTAGGATGGCCAAAGCAGCCCTTCTACAAAGGCCGACTCCTGAACCATGCTTGAGTTACTTTCCCTGTTGTTGAATATTTTGCACCTGCTACCATTCTCTCTTCCTCTAAAAAAACACACCTCACTCATGTGCGCAGACTCCTCACCAGGTATCTCCATGTTGCTTTGCTTTTCTAACAGTAAAACTTGTTGAAAAAGTTTCCTGTATTTACTCCACCTGCTTTCTGAACCTCTGTCTCACCACAGTTCACTGTTCTGGGGCATCAGTTCCTGCACCTCCAGGATATCTACTCTCAACATGGTTATGAATGATGTCACATTGCACAGCCCGAAGCCACTTGTTCGGTCCTTCTGTTCAAACTCAGTGGCATTTGCATAGCTGACCACATCACCTTTCTTAAAAAACTCTAGGCTCCATCTCCTGAGTGCCCTCCCATCTCATGGCTGCTGCTTCTTAGTTCGCAGTGCTTGCCCGGCCCTTTCCAGCTTTCTCATTCCCTGTCGTCCTTTTAGGTTCCATTGGTTTTCAAATCAGCATATTGTCAGTCTCCACCCTCCGAGTTGCATGATCCATCATAATAAGGATATATATGTTTATTTTTGCCCCTAATAAACTCCAGTATCTAGAACAGTTTAGGACCCACAAGAGTTGTTCAATTCTTTGTTGAATAAAGGTAGTACTCTTTTACACATTTATGTTTAAAGGTTTCATAGGTAAATATCAGTGCTATTGTGCAATAGATATTCTTTTATGTTTTCTTTTATAAAAGCATAACCCCAAGCCTTTAAGTCCATCAATGTTGCTATGCATGAATTTAATTTGTTGCTTTAAATGGTAGCATGACATTTTGCATCATGTAAACATTACAATTTTCTTTGTGTCTATTTTCTTACACATGAACACTTTGGTTGCCTCCAAGTTGGGATATCGCAACTATTGAAGCCAAAAGTTGTCCCATGAATGTTACATTGGAGGCCCGTGAATTTCTCTGCATTTGTCAGTTTGATCAGTGCATACTGATATCTTGTTTTTCTTTGAAATTTTCTAACTACTAATAAATTTGAGCATATCTTTCTGAACCGGTTAGCTGTATGGGTTTTCCTTTTATTATTTGTCTTTTTCCTGTCTTTGCTGAATTAAACTTGTTTGGGTTTCCTATATTTGCTTATGTTTTTAGGAATTTCTTATCTTTCTAAATAGTAATCTTTGCTAAAGTTTTACATTTCAATTATCTTCTCACAGGCTATCCTCTACCATACCTTCATATTCGTTTATCCTGGTTGAACAGATATTTCAAATTTTGATACAATATGTTCCAGTAATTTCCTTGATCCTAATGGTTTGAGAGTGTTTAATGTTGTTTAAAATAGAATTCCCTACCTCTAGATCCTAAAGATAGTGTTCTATATTTTCATCTCTTAAAAGCTTATGTTATCTTTCACTTTTAAGTCTATAACACTGAACCCCCTTATAGTTAGTTTAAGGTATAGATCCAGCTTTATTTTCGAGTAAGCTCAGCAGCCTGCCCCAAACAAGCTACTAAATATTTTTCCTTTTATTGTTAGTGTATCGATGCCACTTTTATTACATATCAGGTTATATATGTTTTATGAGGCTTTATTTCTGACCTTGCCATTCTATTAGAAAAGAGTCTATATTTTAGTTGGAACAACCATATCACACAGTTTTTAAATTATTAATATTAACATTATTATTATTCCATTATATCATAAATTCTTACAAGTTTCTCCTTTATTTTATCAAGACTAATTTAGCTATTCATGAACCTTTATTATCTCATGTAAATTTTTAAGTAATTTTATTGAGTACTTGGAAAAAATCCAGCTGAGTTTTAATTGTGGTTAGATTATACATTTATAGATTAATTAGAGTTAAATACAATATTTTTATTTTTTTACTCTAATCAGGTTTTAAGAATTTTCCCTTAAAAAGTCATGTATTTTCAATGTGAGCTTCATTTCTCAATATGTAGTTTTTAATTGTTATTGCTGATATAGAGAAATGGTCTTTATTATTTTAAATTCTGTGCTAGGAAACTTGTATTCTTCTTACTTCTAATAGTATATTAAACTCCTGTTGTGTTTTCTACAGTTGATCATAAAATCTATAAACAATGAACATTCTATTTTTTTCAATTCTGTACATGCATTGTTTCTTTTGCTGGGCTTTATGTATTACCCAGAAGGTCTGGTCCCTAGCAAGCATTCTTGTCCTCTCTCTGTATTTAAAGGGAGTAGTCAAGACTTCTGGTTACTGCTCCAGATATAAGAAACTCAGAGATCATTGCTTCTGTCCATGCAACAAGAAAAAAGCTGAACAAACTAAAAATCAACAACTCTTCTTAGACCCATTAGAGGACAGTCATAGAGCAAACTGTTACTCCAAAATTAAGAAGATAGGCAGCACCAGGGAACTTACCAGAGCCAAAGTCCAGTAGCAGAGATGCCCACAGGGACAAGTACTGAAGAAAGAAATGCACCTCATAATGAAGGAACTGTGGGAGGCTCAGGGGGACCAAATTTGAAAGTTAAAACTGAGGAAGACGCTGTCTTAGGAGGGTCCCCACGTTTTCATCAGTTTTGCTCTTCTAGCTCTTCCAGGTTCTCACAGTGAGGGTGGGAGAAAAATCCCCTGATGCTTCTGGCAGGGCGAGATGAGAGGAGCTTTTTTGAAGTATGCTCAGAGCATTCTGATTTTCTTAACAAGGCCTGTGTCCAACTATATCAAAATTGCTGTAAATGTCAATAGTCTAAATATACTGGTTAAAAGACAGGGATTGTTAGAATGAATTTTTTAAAAAGTTCCAACTATATGTTTTCTGTGAAAATCCCACTTTAAATATAAAAACTTGGATGGATTAAAAGTGAAGAATTGGAGAAAGGTATACCATGTTAATACTAGTCAAAAGAGACCTGGAAAAGCTATACTAACTTTAGACAGAGCAGACTTCAGAGCAAGTAAAACTGCCAGGGATATAAAGGGCGTTAGGTAACAACCGAGGACTTGATTCTATCGTAACATATACGGATTTAACAGAACATTGAAAGACGTGAGCAGAAGCACTGGTAGAAGTGCAAGGAGAAATAGATGAATCCACTTTCATAGTTGGAGATTTCAACATCCTTTCGTTACTATTAGATCCAGTGGTTCAGTGATGATATAGTGAATTGAACAACACCATCAGTCAACTGGACTTAATTAACATCTATAAAATACTTCATATAATAAGAACATATAATACACATTGTTCTCAAGCTCACATGGAATATTCACCAAATTAGATCACATTATGGGGCAGAAAACATACCTTAAAAAATTGAAAAGATAGAAATCATGCAAGGTTTGCTTTTAGATCACAATAACAAAAAGATAGGTGGAAAATCCCAAAATACTTGGAGATTAAAGAACACATTTCCGAATCATGTGGATTAAAGAAGAAATTTCAAGAAAAATTTAAAAAAATTTTTTTAACTAAATAAAAATTAAATACAATTCATTACAATTTGTGAAATGCAGTGAAAGCAGTGCTTAAATGGAAATTTTTAATATTCAATGCATATATTATAAAGGAGAAAGATTTTATATTTGATTTTATTTTCTACAAAATAGCAATGGGGTCCTGTTATGTTGCCCAGGCTGGTCTCAAACTCCTGGGCTGAAGGGATCCTCCTGCTTCTTAGTGCTGGGATTATAGGCATGAGTCACCATGCCTGGCCTTAAAATCAATAATGTCGTTCCAACTGAAGTAAACTAGAAAAAGAAGAAAAGATTAAATTAAAATTAAGTAGAAACAAAGAAACAATAAAGCCTAAGGCAGAAATCACTGAACTTAGAGACAGGAAATCAATATAGAATATCAATGAAGCAAAAAACTATGTTTTGAAATAATTGATAAAATTGGCAAACCTGTAAGAAACAAAAAAAAAAAAAAAAAAAAGAAAAAGAAAAAAGGAAGAAACACCATTATAGCAAGCTTGCAGGAAATAAGGTTAATGTACAAAAGTCAATTACTTTCTTATATGCCAATAATGAACAATTGGAATTTGATATTGAAAATACAATACCATTTACATTTGAATGAAAAAATGAAATGCATATACAAATCTTTAAAAATATATACTAAATCTATTTGAGTGAAGACTAAAACTCTGAGGAAAAAAATCAAACATAAATAAATTCAGAGATACTCCATATACATGGATGAAAAGAGTCAATATTTTAAAATAGCAGTTTTACCCAATTTGATCTATAGATTCAATACAATCCCAGTCAAAATCCTAGCAAGTTATTTTGTGGACATCAACAAACAAATTCTAAAGTGTATTTTGAGGCCAGTTCGGGTGGCTCATACCTATAATCCCAGAGCTTTGGGAGGCAAGGGTGGGCAGATCACTTGATGTCACGAGTTCGGGACCATCCTGGTCAACATGGTGAAACTCTGTCTCTACTAAAAATACAAAAATTAGCCACGTTTGGTGGCACATGCCTGTAATCTCAGCTACTGGGGAGTCTGAGGCAGGAGATGCTTGAACCCAGGAGGTGGAGGTTGCAGTGAGCCAAGGTTGCGCCACTGCACTCCAGCCTGGGCAATAGAGTAAGAGCATCTCGAAAAAAAAAAAAAAAGGTGTATTTTGAAAGTAAGAAAACTTAGAATGGACAAACAATATTGACAAAGAAGCACAAGGTCAGAAGATTGATACTAACTGACTTCAAGGCTTACTATGAAGCTATAAGAATCAAGACTATTCTATTGGCTAAGGAATAAACATATAGACCATTGGAACTACATGGAGATTCCAGGCATAGGTCCACAAAATATAGTCAATGAAACTTGGACAAAAGTGCTGAGGGAATTCAACAGAGAGTGGATAGTCTCTTTGACAAACGGTGCTGGAACAAGTAGGCTTCCGCATGCAAAAAATAAAATGAATTCAGACAAGGACTGTATACTTTTTTATAAAAGCAAACTCAAAATGGATCATAGACTTAGTTATAAAATTCTAGCATAAACCTTCTAGAAGATAAATCATATAGAGGAAAATCTAGGAGACTTTGGGTTTGGTCATTTTTTTTTTTTTAGATACAATGACCAAAAGCATGATCCAAGAAGTAAAAATAAAATGATAAATTAGACTTTATTAAAATGAAAAAAACTTCTGCTCTGAGATAGACATTGTTATGAGAAAGAAAAGATAATCCACAGACTGGGAGAAAATGTTTGGAAAACACATGTAAGATAAAGGACTGTTATCCAAAATACACAAAAACACAAAGCTCAACAATAAGAAATCATTAAATATTGTAAACCATCCAATCAAACAATCCAATTCAAATGAGCAAATATCTGAACAGATATCTCATCAAAAATATACAGATGGCAAATAAGTATATGAGAAGATATTCAACATTATTATACTACAATTACAACTGAAAACAACAATGAAATACTGCTATAGACTTACCAGAATGACTGAAATCAAAAACATTGAAAACTCATATGCCAATGAAACATTTAGTAACAGGAACTCTCGTTCATTGCCAGAAGGAATGCACAGTGATATAACCAGTTTGGAAAAGAGTTTGGCAGTTTCTTACAAGACTAAACATAGTCTTACCATATGATCCAGTAATCATGCTCCCTGGTATTTATTCAAATGAATAAAAAATGTACATGCCCATAAAACTCTGCAAACAAATGTTTATAGCAACTTTATTCAGAATTTCCACAACTTACATGCAACTAATTCTTTCCATAGGTGAATAAATAAACAAAGTGTGGTTCATCTATACAATGAAATATTACTCAATAATAAAATGATGGCTGGGCATGGTGGCTCATGCCTGTAATCCCAACACTTTGGGAGACCAAGGCAGGAGGATCACTTGAGCCTAGGGATTTGAAACCAGCCTGGGGAACATGGTGCGACTCCATCTCAACAAAAAAGTACAAAAATTAGCCAGGCATGGGTGCCATGTGACTGTGGTCCTGGCTACTTGGGAGACTGAGGTGAGAAAACCACTTGAGTCCGGGAGGTTGAGGCAACAATGAGCCAATGATCACACCAGTGTACACCAGGCTAAGCAATAATCTCAAAGAAACATACAAAAAGAAAGAAAGAAAGGAAGGAAGGAAGGAAGAAAGAGAGAGAGGCAGGGAGGGAGGGAGGGAGGGAGGGAGGGAGGGAGGAAGGAAGGAAGGAAGGAAGGAAGGAAGGAAGGAAGGAAGGAAGGAAGGAAGGAAGGAAATATTTTCTTAGCTTCAGCTTCCATAACAAAATTCCATAGACTGGGTGATTTAAACAACAGAATGTATTTCTCACAGTCCTGGAGACTGAAGTCAAATATTAAGGTGCCAGCAGGGCCAGTATCTGGTGAGGACTCTCTCCTTGAGTTGCACAAGGCTGCCTTCTGGCTGGTTCCTTACATTGGCCTCTTTTTGGTATGTGTGCATGAGGTCATCAGGAGTTGTTTTTCTTTTTCTTCTTATAAGGGTAGTAACTCCATCATGAGGGTCCCACCCTCATGACCTCATCTAAACCTAATTAACTCCCAAAGGTCTCACCTCCAAATGCCATCACACTTGGGATTAAGGCTTCAACAGATGAATTATGGAGGAGACACAAACATTCAGTTTATAACAGATTCCTAGCCACATAAAGACAGGAAGGAGACTTAAATACTTATTGATAAGTGAAAGAAGCTAATGTGCAAAGACTATATACTCTATGATTCAACTATATCACATCCTGGAGAAGCTAAAACTATGGAGGCATAAAATGATCAGTACTAGACAGGGATTTGTAGGGGAAGGATGAAAGAGTGGAGCACAAGGAATTTTTTGAGCGGTGAAATTATTTTGTTGGATCTTTTGATGGTGAATGTATATAATTATACATCAGCCAAAACCCAAAGAGTGACCCCATTATGAACTATGTACTTTAGTTAGTTAATAATAATGTGTCAATATTAGCTTATCAATTGTAACAAATGTACAACACTCATGTAAGGTCTCAATAATCAGAAGGGCCAAGAGTGTATATAGGAACTCTCTATATTGTCTGCTCAAAATTTGTAAACCAAAAGTGCCCTAAAAAATAATGAATACTAATTTTTAAAAAGACAAGAAAAAAAAGTGAGTGACCTCAATTTTTAAATTAAGTGGCTTGAGAAACATAGTAATCAAATGAAATGCAAATCTCTCAGTCTAGATCCTGATTTGAACAAATCAATGTAAAAATTAAGAGGAAATAATATTTTCAAGTAAAAGAAAAGGAGTACAGTTTAGTTTTTTTATATACATAATTTTGAAATTACACATGTAACTGTGTAATACATATACATTGAAGGTTAATACCCCAAATATCTATAGATGTTATCATATTTCTAATGCATTATAAATGTATTTTTCATTTATAGATATTTTGAATATTAATCATCAATGCATTCATGAGAAACATGATTAGTGTATTTTACAATAATGTGTTAGGTACAATTAGGAACATCTTACCTAAAATTTTTGCACCTATGTTTATACAAAGTAATGTGGATCTGTTGTCATAATAGTATTTATTTAACTATTTATTTATTTAAATTTTTTTTCTTTATGCTTTAGACTTTGTCATCCTTTTATTCTCGTCTGACAAAATGACTGGGTGACTTTGCCTTTTTTATTTTCTTATTTTTTTTTAAGAAGTCTTATAGTATAAGTCAACAGTCCCCAACATTTGTGTCATCAAAGACTGGTTTCGTGGCAGATAATTTTTCCAAGGGTCAGGGCGGCAGGTGGCGGGGGATGATGGGATGATTCAAATGCATTACATTTATTGTTCACTTTGTTATTATTACATTGTAATATATAATGAAATAATTATATAACTCACCATAATGTAGAATCAGTGGGAGCCCTGAGTTTGCTTCCCTGTAAGTAGTCGGTCCCATCTGGGGTGATGGGAGACAGTGACAGATCATCAGGCATTAGATTCCCATAAGGAGCGCACAACCTAGATCCTTGCATGTGCAGTTCACAATAGAATTAGATCCTCTCCTATGAGAATCTAATGCCACTGCTGATCTGACAGGAGGCAGAGATCAAACAGTAATGTGAGTGATGAGGAGCAGCTGTAAATACAGATGAAGCTCCACTTCCTTGCCCACCACTCACATCCTGCCGTGCAGCCAGATTCCTAACAGACCACAGAGAGGTACCAGTTCATGGCCCGGAGGTTGGAATCCCCTGGTACAGATTCTCATCTTTTTACTTTTTTACTGTACACTTTTTACTTGTAACCATGTCTTCACCTGGGACTTTTTTGAAGCGGTAACTTGAATTATCATTTTAAATGTGTTTAAATATATCTATTCAAGCTGTCTATTTATCCTTGTTCCAAGTTATTGATTTATTTTTCATCCAGGTTTTAAAATTATTATTATATGGTTGTTTATATATATTTTTATAATTTTAACTACTATTATATATGTTTTCACCTCTCATTTTCTTTATTCTAAATTTTGTTTATTTGTATCTTCTTTTTTATCTTCATGAACAATGTATCTTTTTTTACATGCCAAATGTATTGCATAAAGCAAGAAAATGAAAAGTTTGTTTAATTAATTAATCTATTTATTTTTAGGTTCAGGTGTACACGTGCAGGTTTATTATATATGTAAATTTGTGTCATGGGAATGTGTTGTACAAATTATTTCATCAGTCAGGTATTAAGCCTAGTACCTACTAGTTATTCTTCCTGATCCTCTCCCTCTTCCCACTCTCCACCCTCCAACAGGCCCCAGTGTGTGTTGTTCTCTTCTATGTGTCCATGTGTTCTCATCATTTAGCTCCCACTTATAAGTGAGAATATGCAGTAGTTGGTTTCTGTTCCTGCATTAGCTTGCTAAGGATAATGACCTCTAGCTCCATACATGTTCCTGCAAAGGACATGACCTTGTTCCTTTTTATGGATGCACAGTATTCCATGGTGGGTATGTACCACATTTTCTTTACCCAGTCTACCATTAATGGGCATTTAGGTTGATTTCATATTTTTGCTATTGTCAATAGTGCTGCAATGAACATATGTATCTATGTATCTTTATAATAAAATGGAAATCAATATATCTTATTAATACAGGAGGTACAAAGAAATTATTTCGGCAGGTAGTGAGGACATCAGAGTCCTCAGCAGAGCTACCCTTTTAGTAAAAAGCAGTCCCCCAAATCATTTCTTATCTAACAAAGAGGAGCCTGAAAAATTGATCTGCAAACAGATAGGCAAGCTGGATGCTTACAAGAGGGAATGCTGGCAGCTGCACCAGGAGGAAGGGCTACCTGGGCACCAGGCGTGTCCAACATGAAGGATCCATCTTCCCTTTTTGGTTACATGTGTGTAGAAACAAAGAAATAGGCAACATGGCACAGCTCAGGCAGAGAACTCGCCTGCATAATAACGATTAAGGTAGGGGTTACCAAAAATTTGCGACCTATGTAAATGGCACACCTGGTATAACCAGTTTTTTTGTGCCTTATGTGAATCAGACACTGCCTCCTCACCAGCTCATCTATAAAACCCCTTGCATTTCACTGTGGTCTGGTGACCCATTTTTCCAGGACCCCTCTCTGCAGCAGAGAGCTCTTCTCTTTCTTTTGCTTATAAAACTTCCACTCTCAACCTCACTCTTTGTGTGTCTGCATCCTTGTTCTCCATCCACAGGTGTGGGATAATGAACCTCAGGTGTTACTTCAGACAACAATGCTGTTTCATTATTGATTTATTGAAGAATCAGATTTTGGATTTGTTAAATTTCTCTATCATATTTTGTTCATTTTTTATATATATCTCAGCTAAAATTTATTATTTTCTTCTTCATGTTTATTGAAGTTTGAGATGCAGTTACAATTTGGGCACACACACACAAAACTTATATTGCTGCTCAGTTTCTATTGCTGCCCAGTTTCAAGTATCTCTTAATTTCTCTTTCTTTGTATTTATTCTTCTGATCACTGCTTGGTATCAGGGATGATACCAAGAAATAGATATTCAAAAACAGGATTCTGACATTGGGTTGATGACTGCTCTTTAATAATGACCTCCTTTCCAGTGGCAAATAAAACATTGCAATAACCTGGTATCCAAATTATTTTTATTAATTACCTGACACTCTTTAGTGTAGAATACTTACAAGTGATAGAATTTTGATATGACATGGCAAATAATACATTTGAGCAGAGTAATAATAGCTATAAGACCAAGGGTTGGGATGACAACTCAGCGAGCTCATTCACAACAATAACAAACTCGGAGCTAAAGTAACAGAGAACCTGAGAATTTCCAAGAATATTCTAAAAATATCTTCTGTTTAATAGCTATGGAGGAAATATGGCTAAAAATAAGATGCAATATACAATTGTACAAAAGGTAACTGAAACATTGAATTGAATACAGAGCATCCATTAACTCTTCTCTGGGGATGTAAAGGCATTGAGTGCAAAGCAGTGAGAAATGAGATTTTAGACAGGGATTCTGGGGTAAGACATGACAAATATGAGAACCTTGAACCTTCAGAAATCCCCAGTCTTCCCTCACCAACAGAACTAGCTCCTACTTCTAAGGAAATTACACTTTTCTTGCTCAAAGGCTTTGTAAATACTTGCATTTTCACCTGTTTTTTTTTTTTTTTTTTTTTTTTTGCAAGGAGATGACTTTTCTCAAGAAGAGTTTACCACTCACTACTGCCTTCTGATGCATAACTAGAGTAAGATGACTGTATACCCTAGAGGAATTAGTGCAAAATCTGACTCATAAGAATCTAAGTTGTATGGGTACATACACACACACACCCCACATAAATTCTTACGAGTTAGATTTTGCACTAATATACGTTCTATGTACATTTACGGATGCATATATGCACATAAGTAACCTAAGAACATGGGTAGAAATGGTGCTTGGCAATGGAGAATGCAATAACCTGCCTGAGACTGTGTGGTCTTTTAAAATATTGCTAATATGGTAGGAAGAAGTAATAAAGAGGGAATTTCTGGTGCTTGCTCCCTGACTGAGAATAGCAAACTGAAAACAGTGACACTTTTTTGTAATCACAGAGCCTGTGCCAACATAAATCACTAAAAATTACATTGCAGGTTTTATTTCTTCTATCCCCTTTTATCTCCCCTATTTTACTTGAGCATTAAGTCAATGTGTCTTTAAAAATGTCTGTGTGTTATCTTAAACTTTATCAGCTGGAGGCTTCAACTGCAGCTCTTTTCCAGATGCAGTTTCTTTATTGGAATAATTCTACGTGCCCCTGGCACATGGTATGTAGTGATGGGTTTAGAAAATGCTTTTTCTCTATATTAGTTTAAAAGTACTATCAATTACAGTTTACCTGGAAGGAACAGCACTACACTTTCACTGGGCTATGTTGTTTCTGGTTTTCTATCATGATCTAGTTTAAGAGACTGTCCTCAGTCTTCATCAGTCTACTCTATTGACAACACTGTTCTGTTGTATCTGGTAAAGGGAGGAGAACTTCCCTTGTATGCATAAATAAGACACATATTTGTCAGAAGGTGATAAGCTAGAAATCTTTTAAAAAAATATTTGGCTATAGTAAAGTTGGCATTTTATTTTGGCATACAGGTCTATATGTTTTAACAGAAGAATAATTTGTGGAACTGCACCAGAATTAGAGTACAGAAAAGTTCCATAATCGAAAATATTACGTCAGGAATTTTATGGTCACACACTTCTTCAACCCTTAATGCCTAGCAACCACTGTTCTGTGCATTTATAGTTTTGCCTTTTCCAGAATAGCCAATAAGTAGAATCCAAAAATACGTAATCTTGTAAGACCTCTTTAATTCAACAGAATGCCTTTGAGATTCATTTGTTTTATTTGTTAGTCTGTTTTTTATTGAGATGGAGTGTGGCTCTGTCGCCCAGGTTGGAATGCAGTGGCGTAATCTCTGCTCACTGCCAAACTCTGCCTCCCGGGTTCAAGAGATTCTCATGCCTCAGCCTTCCGAGTAGCTGGGACCACAGGCGCGCACCACTACACCAAGCTAATTTTTGTATTTTTAGTAGAGACAGTGTTTCACCATGTTGGCCAGGCTGTTCTTGAACTCCTGACCTCAGGTGATCCACCTGCCCTGGCCTCCCAAAGTGCTGGGATTACAGGCGTGAGCTACCATGTCTGGCCTCATTCAAGCTTTGTTGGCCGAATTTTATTGATGACAACTATTCTATTATATAGATATAGCCCAGGATTTTTTAAATGATTCACATGTTGAGGGATGTCAGAGTTCTGAGTTCTGAATTGTTTCTAGTTTTTAGCTTTTATAAAGCTTTTATAAAGTTAGCTTTTATAAACATTCATGTGGAGGTTTTTCTGTAAACATAAACTTTCGATTCTCTAAGGTAAATATCCAGGAACATGATTGCTGGGTCATATTTTAAATATATATTTCATTTTACAAGAAGTTGAAGAACTGTTTTTCCAGAATGGTTGTATCATTTTTAACCCATCAGCAATGTTGTTCTGCATCCTCATTGGCACTTGAAATTGTTGATATTTTTTATCTTAAGCATTTTAATAGGTGTAGTGGTATCTCTTTGATTTTAATTGACATTTCACTGATAGTCAAGGATGCAGAGCATCCTTGGTGCCTTTTGTTCATTTTTAAATTGGATTGTTTTTCTTTCTGTTGAGTTTTGAAAGTCTTTTGTATATTTGCAATGCAAGTCTTTTTCAGATATGTTATTTGCAGATATTTTCTCACAGTTTGTAGTTTGATGTGTCACTCTCCTAACCAGTCTTTCACAGAACAAAGGTTTAAAATTTTGATGAAATGTAGTTTATCACTGTTTTCTGGGTAGTGCTTTTGGTGTCATACATAACACTTTGCATAACCTTGCACCATGAAAGTTTTCCCCTGGGTTTTCTTCTACAAATTCTGTATCTTGGAATTTTACCTTTAGGTCCATACTTTATTTTGAGTGAAATTTTGTATAAGACACTAAAGTGTACATTGAGGTGTATATTTAAGTACATACATCTATTCAGTTGTTCAGCACAATTTGTTAAAAAATACTATATTTTCTCCATTAAATTGAGTGTGCACCTTTGTCAAAAATCAATTGTTCATATTCGTGTGGTCTACTTCTGAGCTGTTCTGTTACAGTAATCTAATTTTCGATCTTTCTGCCAATACTGCATTGTAGTGTGATCACTGTAGCTTTACGGTAAATCTTAAAATCCAGTAGATTGATTCCTACATCTTCATTCTTATTCGTATTTTTTTCTTATCTATCAATTATTAATTTATTTACTTAAACTTATTTTGGTTATTCTATTTTTGAGTTCTAATCTTTCCATTTGGTTCATCTTTCTATCTTCTATTTATTTGCTTAAACATTCTATACAATTGGCCCTCCATATCCGTGGGTTCCTTATCCATAGATTCAACCAACGGTGGCTCAAAAACATTTTTAAACATTACATCTGTACTGAACAGGTACGTATTTTTTCTTGTCATTATTTCCTAAACAATACAGCATAACAGTGACTTACATAGCATTTACATTATATTAGGCATTTTCAGTAATTTAAAGATGATTTAATGTGTAGGGGAAGATATACATAGTTGTATGCAAATATTATACCACATTATGTAAGGGATTTGAGCATCTGCAGATTTTGTTATTTGAGGGAGGTCCTGGTACCAATTTCTTAGGGATTCCAAGGGATGACTGTGTTTCCATTTGTTTCAAGAGTTTTCATGATTGCATGCTAGGTAATTCCAATATTTGTGCTCTCTTAATATTGGTATCTGCTGTTATATCACATGTGAGTGAATATTTTCCTAATCCTTTGTATGCCAAATAATTTAGTTTTATAATCTGGACATTTTTAGATTTCTAGAAACTGCATAATACATATTTCAATCCTATCAATTTGGTTTGATTTTATGCTTTTATATTGCAAAAATATTAGAAAATCTATTGCAGTTAAATTTTTAATATTAGTTGTTCTTGAATAAAAGGTTCTGTGTATAGTCATAAAGAGAGGACAATTGTCTTGAGTCTTTCATTGACAACTTCGTTTTTTTTTAACGTGTTTTATTATATGGTTATCACGTTAACAATATGGATTTTAACTATGTGGATTTACTTATATGCAGATTTTCTTCTGCCTCTGCCACGCTGGAGACAACAAGATCAACCCTTCCTTCTCCTTCCCTTCCTCAGCCTACTCAACGTGAAGACAAGGAGGATGAAGACCTTTATGATGATCCCCTTCCACTTAATGAATAGTAAATATATTTTCTCTTCCTTATGATTTTCTTAACAGAATTGTCTTTTCTCTAGCTTAATTTATTGTGAGAATACAATATGTAATACATATAACATATAAAATATGTGTTAATTGACCTTGTTATCGGTAACGCTTCAGGTCAGCAGTAGTAGTTAAATTTTGGAAGACTCAAAAGTTATACAAAAATTTTCAATTGCTTGAGGGGCTGGTGGTCTTAACTTCTGTCTTGTTTAAGGGTCAACTGTATATTAGCTGAAAAGATAATCAAGTTGCATTTACATCATCTGTTTGGCCATCTTCTACTTTGATGAAATAAGGAATACAGCTAAAAGCATAGGTTTTCCAAGCAGAGAACTTACATCTGTGGGATCTATTCTTTGCATGTGCTACAGGTATGGTAGAAACTCAATTTCTGTTTCCAGTTCTATATTTAGATAGACTTTTATGTGTTGCTTCCAGTGTAGCTGAACAAAGTCATCTTTGCGTGTGAGCTGCCTGATGTGTTAGTGAGAAGCCCTATTGTGTGGTGTCTTTCTCTGTGCAGCTATTGCAGGAGATGTAGAGCCTCCCATTGTAGCTGCTTTCTGATGATGTTCATCCAGTACAGCATAAAGGGTTTGGAATTTTTTGCACTCTAGGAATACTAAGTCTTGATTTTGCCATAAGCACTTGGTGATGTGAGTGCAATTTTACTATTAGCAAGAAGAAAAGGCAAGGAAGAATTAGTTGGCTGTGCCAAGATGCAATTTCATTCAAAGGACAACATGTACACACACACACACACACACACACACACACACCTTTTATGCTTTTATTGGTAACTGCATCTATGACATCACGTATTGGTTAGAAAGCAAGTATTTGAAGACAGATGACCTTTGCCACAGCATGTTTGATTCCTTGTGTCCTGGAAACACCAAATATTCATAATTGAATCTACATAGCAATACTTTCAGCTTGAGAAGCATTCCAGGATGAAACCTGTTTGGATACAGTGTGAAAATCTAAGCCAGTCATTGAGATGGCTTCGCATCCAAGTGACTGCCAGTCAGCTTCCGACGGTGCTTTTCTCTTAATGATCTGACTTCTCTCTCATTCCCTTGTATGTGCATCATTTTGGAGCTCAGTCTGTTTATGCGGGCATTTTCTTTCCCACCAATGCCTAATACGTAGATGGATAACCTGGCTAGGAGGCTGGGGCATTGCCTGTCCTTACCAGTCCACCAAACCTGTATCAGCCTATCCTCATCAACCCTACAGCCCTGTGGGAAATCCTGGGCTGTTATGTTTTCTGGGCCTCCATGACCTCGCTGCAGGAAACCAGCCGTTCCCCTGGCTGCTTTCCGGAACATCTCCTGCTGCTGGTGCCCTTTCTTCCCTCAATGACTGGCAGACTTCTGTCATTGTGCTCACTCCCTTTCCCTCCAGGGACAAGCCCACTGCAGCAGGCTCATCCATTTCCAGGTTTTAAACCACAGGCTTCTCCTGTAAACCACCTCTGTTAACCCCTTTGTGGCTGGCTGTGTCGGTCACGGGTTCCAACTCAGCCTTTGTTCAGTAGAATTGCACTTTTCTAATTCTTGACTAATTATGTCATTTTTGCTGGCTTGCTCAAGCAGACTTAGTAACCTATGGCCGTGTTATGCTTAAGAAGCAGGCTGCCTATTACTACTTCCATTACTTGCCTTGAAAATGAGAGCTCTGATCACGTCATTTTATAAAGAGGGTAGATTTTCTTCTCAGATACATTATCTTCCCTTCTTCACAGTGGAGATTGTCTGTCAGATTTCTGCTCACTCACTGAGTCCTGTGAGTTTTCTTTTTCCTGAAATTTATCTTTGTCAGCCTGGCATTTCACTACCTCTGCAATCTGTAAACTAGAGTATTTCATGGAATATTCCATTCCTATACCTTTTATAAAATGGTTAAACTAGGCCTACCAGCAGTGTGTGAAGGACCAAACTGTTTACTTTTATTTGTCTTATTCTTCCTAGAAACATTTATTAACAATGTAAAACATGGATATGCTATTCTAGCATCGCGTGTAGTGAGGAGACAATGGTGGGGGTTGTAGTTGCACAGATGAAAAATGGACAGTTCCTGTTTTCTAAAAAGCCAGAAATGTAACAGAACATATTTTCTGTAATGCTGGGACCATGGGTGACTAACAGTGTATTTCAGAGGATGCCATAATTATATATCATCTGTTTGATTGTGTATGAGTGAATACAGCATCACTGAGGCTCTCCAGTACCTGCAATGCTACATCTCCAGGAACATGATACAGAGGAAATCACTGCACAGAAGGCATCAAGGATGGTGATGCTGTTCTACCATGAGGAAGAGACACAAGGTATACAATCAGTGAAGGTGTGGAATGGAAGAGGGATCAATCCATTGGTTCAACTGGAGCTGTGTGGTTCAGCATAGTAGCCACTATCCCCGGGTGGCTCTGGAACACTTGAAATGTGCTTAATCCCAATTGAGATGTGCTGTATGTATAAAATACACACCGGATATCAAAGACAGTACCAAAAAAGACTCAAATATATGTCATTAATTTTGTTTTGTTTAAACTCTTTAAATTCTCTATAACTTTAAGGGTGTAAGTGGTTTTGGTTACATGGATGAATTGTATAACGATGAAGTCTTGGCTTTTAGTGCACATTGTACCCAATAGGTGATTTTTTATCCCTCACACGCTTTCCAAGCTCCTGTCTTCTGAGTCTCCAATGTCCATTATACCACTCTAGATGTATTTGCATACACATAGCTTAACTACCACTTATAAGTGAGCATACGTTGATCACATGCTGTAGCGATACCACTTTGGGTATATTAATTAAAAAAAAATTGTTAAAATTTATTTTACCTGTTTCTTTTTACTTTTTAATTTAGCTACTAGAAAATTAAAATTTATATATGTGGCTCACATTATATTTCTATTGAACAGTGTTGGACAGGAGCACGAGGTAATTTCAAGAGAAGAGAAGTAAGTTAAAATGAGAGCATCAAGGGCATTAAATACCTGACTAAGTAATTCATATAATATTTGCCAGCTGGTGGGAATTCATTGATTTTTGAGTAGAGAAATAAAATAGAATACCAAGGGAAGATTAATCTAGTGGCAGGGACATATTTCAATTTCCAGTTCCTTATTCATGATAAAACATTGCTCCAGACCTTAATGATAATTCATTTTATAGCTTTTCAGTTGAAATTTTGCCAAAGGAAAAAAATGATTTGTGTCACCATGCTTATTTACTCATTTCCAGATAGATCCTAGCTAGATTAATGCACCCCATTTCTCCTTATAGAAACCTTGTTACCTTTCTCCAAATCACTTATGTTGGTATAATTGTGTAGTGAGCTCTCTTTGATAAATCTTACCCAATTGCAGAGAAGCAAAGTGATTCTCATTCTTCTCCTACTCAGAGCAGTCCTAGTAGCCTTTCTCGCCCTGTATAGTGGGCATGCAAGGAATGTTGCCAGGAAAGCATGTTGAGGTCTCATTCTGTACAAACACAGCAGCACATGGTTTTTTTAGTATTTCCAAAACTATTCCTTATGTTTCTGCAAACTTTGAATTCAAAGTTTGAATTCAAAAAGCATTTGGGGATGTGGTGCTATATTTGTAAAAACTGTTTTATTCAAATTTTAATATCTAAAAATTAGAAAATGTGAATATTTGCTGGGCTTCATCTGATTGTTCCAAGTTTTCAGTTTAAATAAATGATTTAGGTGTTTTAATCACTCTTTGTTCTCTGTTTCTTTGCTGTCATATTTGCTTGTGTTGTTTTGTGCTTAGTTGAGACCATGGAATTCTGTGCCTACAGAATCCATTCCACATGAGTAAAACCTAATTCCCATTCCAACGCACCTTCTTTCAGATAACTAGAACAACCTTGACAAGTTCCAAACAATATGAATGTGATTTTATCAAAATTATGTTAAAGTTATAGCATTTTAAAGGAAGGTTTAAAATCATTACCACACAGAAAAATCCCATTTAGGAACCTGATATGCGTAATCTACTTTTATTTCCTTCAACAATATTCTATAATTTTGCTTGCATAAGATACACATATATCTAATTAAATTATCTTTACAAGTATTTTATATTTTTTGAAGCCTTTGAAAAGGATTTTTCACCCTATTTGCAAAATACCTATTGCTGTAAAGAATAATAGTAACTTTAGTGTTTATTTTGTGCACTGCCTCATTACTGACCTCTTATTTCTTTTCTTTCTTTTTTAAATTTTCTCTTAAGAAAGAGTCTCACCCTGTAGCCAGGCTGGAGTGCAATTGCACGATCTCAGCTCACTGCAACCCCCACCTCCCAGGTTCAAGCGATTCTCCTGCCTCGGCCTCCTGAGTTACTGGGACTATAGGCTCACACCACCACACCCAGCTAATTTTTGTATTTTCAGTAGAGACGAGGTTTCACCACGTTGGCCAGGATGGTCTCGATCTCTTGACCTCGTGATCCCCCGCTCCTCGGCCTCCCAAAGTGCTGGGATTACAGGCGTGAGCCACCATGCCCAGCCTGAACGCTTGTTATTTCTAAGGGCTGTTTTGTTTGTTCTTGTGGCATGCAGTCATAAATTTGTAAGTAATAATGATTGTCTATCATTTTCAATAATTATGACTCTTATTTATATTGACTCATAGATAAACAGGTATCCAAAACAACATTAAATGACAATACTGATAAAAATAATTTTGGTAATTTCCAAAACTTATGGCTAGTGTCTTTATTAATTGTGATTTCTGTTGTTTGTAAATGATTTTTCTATGTCATGTTAGGTTTTATGAATATATTACCAATTTGGCAACAGTATTTGCTAGTAATAAACAATTTTATGAGCTACTTTTCAGAATTATTGAAGGTAGCCATATACTTTTTCTTCATTGAATTACTAATATGAGGACTTATGCCATAAGTTTTCTGATAATATTTAATCATTCTTCAGTTATTATATCATAGTTGCAATATATTGTTTTAAAATGATGCAAAATAAATTTGTGCAGATTATAGTCAAAATGCTTGCTTGTACATTCAAAGATATTGTGTTGCTTGAATTGCTTTGACTAGATTTGATGTCAACCTTACATTGAATTTACAAAAGAAAATGGAAGACATTCAATTTTTTAAAAATTCCCTTTCATGTTTTAGAATAGAAATTACCTACTACTTGTAAATTTGAAAAGACTTGTCCTTAACTCCATTGTAGAATTACTGCCTTTTGTCATGTATTTGTGTCAAACATTTTCCTGTTAGTAATTTTGGTATTATATTGTCTAGTTAAAGGAGTGGAATTTGATATAATTATTAATTAGACTTTTTCAACTTCAAAAAGTCATTAATTTCCTATTTTCCTCCCCACTAGTTTAGTTGTTTTTGTGTTTTCATTATATTTTTCTTGATGCTTAGTGAATGATTTTGATTACCACGTGTAGGTCTTTTCTCAGTTTAAAAACAGTTTCTTCTGTTAAATCTTATAGTAGTGTTTCTCTCCATTTGTGATTTTCAGGAGCATTGTGAGATTGTTAGAGGTCTAATGCCAGGACTCCCTTTTACTATTTCTCCTAACTTGTATTTATAGCTGCTTTTTGTCTCTGTGTTCCAAGAGACTCCAGACTTGACCTCCTCAGACTCAGTTATCTGCATTGTCAATTATAATTTGTACCACTTTTATAGGCATATTAAATTACGGTGTGGTAATACCTATATATTGTTTTCCTTAAGTCAGTCTCTTTTATAAATCTCTTGTCTCCTGATTTAACATCTTACCATTCATCTATATTTACTTTCAAGGGATCCATATATTCTTTATAACCCTTCAGAGAACAAGTAGATGCTTTTAATAAATTATTTCTTGTAATAAATTCTTTTTCAAATCTTGTTTTCAATTTCTTTATGCCATGACATGTTTATTATAAAATTGGCTCCAATTTTCCACTCCTTCCTGTATCTATACCATTTGCAATATGACCTTGCAGGTGGAATCTTTTTTCTTTACCCTTTGAATCTGGGCTGGGCTTGTCACTTTCTTTGGGCAACAGAAGTGAAAGCAGAGTGAGGTGTGTTTTTCTGAACCTAGGTAAAGTATTCTGGTGATGGGTACACAAAAAGAGGATTTGAACTCCTTTTACTTCCTGGGAACGCTGCCTCTTTTTCTTTCTTTTCTTTTCTTTTCTTTTCTTTCTTTCTTTTTCTTTCTTTCTGTTTCTCTCTCTTTCTTTCTGTCTCTCTCTCTCTCGCTCTCTCTCCTCTCTCTCTCTCTCTTTCTTTCTGTTTTTTTTGTTTTTTTGTTTTTTTTTTTGAGACGAAGCTTCCCTTGTGTTGCCCAGGATAGAGTGTAATGGCGCAATCTCGGCTCACTGCAACCCCCGTCTCCCAGGCACAAGCGATTTTCCTATCTCAGCCTCCCAAATAGCTTGGATTACAGGCATGCAACACCATGCCTGGCTAATTTTTTTTTTTTTTTTGTATTTAGTAGAAATGGGGTTTCACCATGTTAGTCAGGCTGGTCGCGAACTCCTGACCTCAGGTGATCCACCTGCCTCGGCCTCCCAAAGTGCTGGGATTGCAAGCATGAGCCACCGCGCCTGGCCAGAACCCTGCCTCTTAAAGAGACCATGTCCACTGTAGCTGGCTAGATGATGAGACACACATGGCAAATTGCTACCATCATTCCAAATGGCAGCTAGTCAACTTCTGGATAAATGAATGTGGATAAATAAACGCTGACTGTTCCAGGCCACTCAGATTTGGGTAGTTCCTTTGTGTTTGTTATTGTGGCATTAGTTAAATGATAAAAGTAATATATTGATTTCCCTTTTTTAATTCACATTTTCTAATACCAAAATATTTTCCAAGGTAAAGATTCTGAAACAAGGACATTTCCTTGTTTGATAGTGGAGCATTATTTATCCACTGTCATATGGATGGATTCTTCTTGTACCCACCTTTATTTGCTTGGGGACCTCTGGACTCACCCTGTCACATTTAATTCAATGAACTGGGCATCATGGTTCCAATTCAGGGATCTGAAGACTTGAAGGAGGCTGGAGGCAATATGGAGGTAAAGCCATGCATGGCCAGTAGAAAAACCTTCATTGCTGTGATTTTCTTATTGAAACATGTAGTGTTCCAAGAGGTGAGGTCTTGGAGTGTGAGGGGTGTCTGTTTCTGCTTCCCTGCCTCTGCCCTCAGCTACTGGGTCAGGTGGGTTGTCTTTGCCATGCAGGACACTGCTTTTTTTTTTTTTTTTTTTTTTTTGAGATGGAGTCTCGCTCTGTCGCCCAGGCTGGAGTGCAATGACATGATCTCGGCTGACTGAAACCTCCGCCTCCTGGGTTCAAGCGATTCTCCTGCCTCAGCCTCCCAGGTAGCTGGGACTACAGGTGTGCGCCACCATGCACGGGTAATTTTTGTATTTTTAGTAGAGATGGGGTTTCACCATGTTGGCCAGGATAGTCTCCATCTCTTGATGTCATGATCTGCCCGCCTCGGGCTCCCAGAGTGCTGGGATTACAGGCGTGAGCCACGGCACCCGGACCGAGGACACTCCTTTGAACTGTTAGAATGCTTCCTCTTGCTGGTGAAGGTGGGCTGCAGGATCTTGTCCATCCTCACATGCCTCTGTTGGCATAGCTACATCTGGACTCCACATGGCCATCTCCAAGAGGTGATGATCTCCCAAGAGCGAAGTGGGTTCATGTGAAATAGTGAGTTCTAAACCTATCTTCTCCTTCCACGTTGCACATTCCCATGGGAGGTTTCACCAAGACTTCCACTCAAAATTCACTAGAAAAATATAGCAACATGGTCTCATCTGTACCGCCATGGGAAGAAATGTGTTGATGGTTGGCATTCCTACCCTCGTTTCAGCTCTTATGCAAGCTTTTTCTTATTTCTGATTTTCTTTCTTCATTTCTGAGCCTAAGTGGGATTAAAAAAGAGTTTAAGTACATGTACCAAATGTCATCTCTACTTACTGAACATCAGCTTTCCCTGTGATCCCACCTCCATGACACTCCCCTCAGCCCAACATCAGGATCCCCACTCACCCTGCCCTGGAACTTTCTGGTAACTGGAGGATATTTGAAAATATTAATGTAGTGAAACACCATAACTCTCCATGAAATATCACTCAGAGGCTTAAAACATTGTGATCATTCACAAAATAATTACATCCATAAAAAGTCAATACCTCCCTGAAGACTACTGCAGTGCACCAAGATTTATATGTTTTCCACATTACATGAGTGAGGTTAACTCACCTATCGTACATAATAAGTCCAGCAGGGCTAAGGGAAGGAATGAGGTTTGAAGCACACTCTACATTTCTATTAGCCTTTTAGAGAACCATCTTTACGAGATTTATATACAATAAAGTGAACCATCTACACTATTAGAATGGTGTTTTACAACTTACAGATTGAAGTATACCTTAGGTATATGAACACTTCTGATTCCTGGACTAAATGAGCCCAAATTCCTCTCTAAGAAGGATAGGCTAAATTCTCCATTTCCTCAATTTCTTTATTTTATCCCAGTATCTCATCATCTGCTTACTTTAAGTGATGTAATATGCATAATTTTGTCATTTAATTATGAAGCCCTTTTTTTCTTTCTCCGTCTATCATTCCAAAATCCTTTGGAGTTGTGAAGTTCCAGTCATTTACTTATCTATATATTGTAATTGTTAAGTTAAAACCCCTTTAAGCCACAGTATCCTAATTTGGAATTTGGAAATGATGATATTTATCCTATAAGACTGTTAAGATAATTCAATGAGCTTATTACATAAAAATGGTTGTGGAATTTTGAAAGTCAGTTCTCTCTCTTTTCACTTGTGGGTCACTAGGATCCAACTGAACACATATTGTATTCCCAAAAGTGGCACATGCTGGCCTCAGGACCTCTGGCTTTAAAGTTGAAGGGCAATGGGCAAGCTCTTTATGAGTAAAAGCAGAGGTCAGACTAGTAAGCATCATTTTTATTTTAATTGACCTTGGTGAAAGACTGGTTAAATTGTTTGGAATTTTGACCTTTGGCTTGGTGACTTGGGAGAACCCAAAGCTGCCTTTAGTTTGCCTGAAGTGAAAGCTTCATTTAATGGCCAGCTATGGAGAGGAACAGATTTGTGTTCCAGACTCCATAAAATTTTATTTGGCTGCCTGGTCACTGTGACATCAGAACTGCTCTCTAGAAACTACTTACCCCTTGTCTTCTTCTCCATGGTATGAACTCAGTGGGTTACAATAGCATTGATGGCATTTTTCTGAAGACTCCTATTGGGGTGGATATAGACTTGGAACATGCATCACTAATCTGGAGATGGGTGTTGATACCACCTGAAGATTCTCAACCCCATTCTGTGAAAGTCCACCCTCAAAGCTCACTAGGTGCTGCCCAACTCTCAAGTGAGGAAAACACAAGCAAGGCAACCGCTGGTTGGTGGCATGGTGAGTGGGAGGTGGGGCTCTCTGTGGCCTGGCTTTGTCAGAGCCAATGCTGTCATTCTGCTCTGAGGAGGAGCACTCTCCATGGATCTGCCTTGTTTACTAACTTACAATCCGGGACTTAGCAAAAGGTCCCAGAGATCAGGCACTGAAAATGCCAATTTGAACATTGCATTATTACAATGATTATTGATCTCTTCACTTAATGTTTATGTAACATTGGCCAAACCTTCATCACTTTACACAGCATAAAGGCTGGCAATGCCATTCATTATGTTCTCTAAGTAAAGAACTATTTTCTAAATAGAAATGCAACTTGATTTTAACCTAAAGGTCAATCTCATCGTTGACACAGAATTATAAATGAGGTCATCTTAAAAGAGAAAATAATCAACTATTAATTATTTAAAATGCTTAATGATGCATGAAATTTGTTACATTTCCAAGTGCATTTCTAATTGAATATGCACAGATGATAAAAGCTCTAGAATCTAAATCAGCTATTAATTTCAAACCAAAATATATTTGAAATTCAGCACTCTGAGCTTCTATTTTTCAAAACGTAAAGATTTTGAGGAATCTATGGCTTGCTTTCACATTTTATTTATGTCTACAAGTTTCAGTAATATGAACCTGCTTAAATTTGAAAAGAAATAGCATAGTTATCCTTGCAAAGGTTTTAGAATTTTAGAATAACTTTAAGTCAATATTGTTTAAAAGAAATTGAGCTAGCTTTTTGGAATATTATGTTCAAATCTTTTCACTAACAAAATTAGAATAAATCCCAGCAAAAGATGTAAAAGAATGAGGTCACTGTGTTTAAATATTGTACCTTATGTGAGTTCAAAAAAAAAAAAAAAAAGTAGACGTTTGAAAAACACAGTTAACCTTTGGAAAGAAAAAAATGCCACATTCACATTAGGGAATGGGCAAACTTAACTAATAAAAATTTATAGCCCTGGAATGTTTGCAAAAAAGAAAGTCTCTCCCATTTGAAATGTCAGAATAATCTCAGATCTCCTTTTAAGCAATTTGTTAAACTTTAAATGGTAATAAATATTAGATTTAATAAGTGGAAAATTCTCAAGTAAGAATAAGGCTACTGAAGTACATTTGAAAGACGTATCTTTCTAAATTTCAAACATCTGTTTGTTTGTTGATTAAATTATTTATTCATCCTTTTAATCACTCCTTCAGCAAACTGGATGGCTCCTAGATGCCAAGCATTGCAAGAAATGAACTAGACTTTACTGACATTAAAACTAAATAAATAATGTCCCTTTTCTCAAGGCCCTCACAATCTTTAATGTAAGACCCATGTGAGTAAATATGTAAATGACATGGCAAGTGCATTAATAGATTACATGGCATTGATTGCTAACTATTCCATTAATACAACCCCACTTTTTGTTGTGATATGAAAAGAAGACGTATTTTCCCAGATTCATTTGCTTCTAGATGTGACCATGAGAAAAGATTTTGGTGGTTAGATCTAAAAGGAAATGTGTAGGGACTTCTTGGAAATCACAGATAGGGTCATGTTCTTCCTCCTAAGTGGAATGTGGTCATGAAGGCTGAAGCACCTGAGACCATTTTCGGCTCTGAAGTAACTCTGAGCATACACAATATGCCAGGAGCCAGAGGTGAAAGTGAGAAGGTATCTCAATCCCTGATGACTATGGAACTTCCAAAACAGCCCTGAAGGCATCATCTCTGAACTTTGTGTTGTGAAATAGAGAAAATATACTTCTACTTATTTTGGGGTCTTTTGTTATAGAAAATATAATTCAATTCTAATAATGTAGTATGTTTGATTATTACAAGCTAGTACCTTATAACCTTCCACATATACTCAACATGATTGTGATACACAAGAGATTCAACAGTAGAGAAAATAGTCTCCATTCCCACAGTTTGTCACAGGGAAAGACAACAAAGAAATACATATAATAACATAAAAAACATAATCCTGAATAGGATATTATTTCTGAAGAAATGATAGTCGTGGCCCCAAACACAGAGCAATAATCCAAAGGAAGACATGAGTAGGGAAAGTATTCACTGTGGAGTCCTGATGAGCAGAACTTTGATTAATGACTCTTTCAAAGCTCCTACTGGAGCGCGGATCATCCAGGCTAATGGTGGCACATGTGAGGGCAGAGGGACACAGGACAGCCTGGCACTTTCCAGGGCGTGCAAATAATTTACTCTGCTGGGCAGAGGGTACCTATGGCTGTATTCTGGGGTTTGGGAGAGAGGTTGGAATGAGTCCATCAAGTTACAAAGGACCTTGGGAAGATTGTGAAGATGCTTAGAAAAGTTGGCATAGATGTGGGATTTAAAAGATTATTATTTATATTTTTAGATTTTAATATGCCTTTGGAAGACATTGAATAATTCCATTATTTTACACAGAACTTTGAAAGCTTTCTATATTTACAGTCGAATCAATTATAACCCAAAATTTATACAGTGCTTGATCTGTGTGACACATTGCTCCTGGCTCTGTATTTAGTAATTTATTTAATCCAAAAACCAATCATATAAGCCTTTGGCCACATGCTGTTATTTGGCCACGTGCTGAGGCTCAGAGAGGAGAATACCAGGCCTAAGTCACTTGGCTAGGGAGGGGTGGAGCCAGGATTTGAATCTGTGCCCTTATGCACCATGAAAAACTGTCAGTCTCCATGAAACTAATAGTCCATTTAGATTCATGTCATAAGCAAGAAGTGCTTAAATTTCCATAGCACTTAGGATTTTGGAAGGTCAAGGGTCATAAATAATTTTTACTATTATCCTGTGACTTTGTTCTATCCCCTTCTACAAAGAAGCTAAGATTCAGAGGGGTAGAGTGACTGATCTAGTACCACTCCATGAGATGCCCCAGCTTTCCTCAGAGACTTAGAGACTTAGAGTCTCCTTAGAGACTACTGATAGTCTCTAAGTCTCAGTTTCCTCATCTGTGAAATGGGATTAATAATAGCACCTAACTTAAGGCCTATAGGATTGTTTTCAGGATTTAATAAACTTCACCCCTAGTAAAGCACTATCACTCCTCTATCAAAGATAATTCTTTACTGAAAATGCCCAAAGGTAAGCATTTAAAGCAGTGTAACTCCAAGCTGGGTCTCAAAACAGGAGCCTGAAAGCAGACCTGTCAACCGGAGGCAACAGTGGCCCAAGAGAGATTACCAGAGGCCGATCTCAGACAGTTTCCCGGGAAAGAGGCTGGCAGTTCATCAAAACAGGAGGCCTCTGGGATTCAGTGTTCATCCTGCCTTTGATGGAACTTACACAGTGTTTTATGCAAGGCCCTCTGGAGGCCTCTTTCCAGGGGTCAGCACTATATTTTACTGGTAATCCTTTGGAAATTCTTTATGAGTTCGAAGGACTTTGGGGATTTGACCATCTGGTTATGTTAGGAGGCATTTGTGCTTGCAAAATAACTATCGCCTAGCCCACTATTTGAAAATAACTTATTTTAGAGGTGCAAGTAGAGGTTTTCAGTTGCAATATTAAAGCCACTCTGAAAAGGGAAATGTATTAATTATTTACCAGTTAGAAGCAAATCACTTAATATTTAATTTTATTTAAATTAAAGTGTTTAAACATAGTTTCCCACAACTCCTCTTGATTTTTAATCTAGTACTGAGGCAATTCCAAAGTTTGTGACAAGTTTTCCCTTTAAGCCTGAGTGTGTGAGCCTCTGAGGACCAATAGCTTCTCATCAGAATGGCAAGCTCTAGCAGGGCATTTAGGGTCTCCTGGAATTGAGAACTCACCAGGGCAGAGGCAGTTCATCCTGTAGAAAGAGGAGTCAGGGTCGTGAAGCAGATGGGGTGGGTTGGGCTAATGGGAACAGTAAGATCTAGGAGCAGAACAGAGTCTTCCATCTATGACACCTTCTTAGCTTCTCAGAATAGTGACAAAATAGACTTCAGATCTCCTCTTTGACCCTCATCTCTGATAGTTGTTGGAGGATTAATTGTTCATTGAACATATGTTATTGGGTGCCAGCAATATGTCAGGAATTGTTCTTGGCCTTGAGAATGCCAGGGTGCACACGACCAATTAATCCCAGTCTCTGTAATCAATAAAATAAATGCATAATTTCAGGCTGGATAAGTACCAGGAAGAAACACATGCAATAGAATACAGTGGCCCATGGATGCGTCGGGCAGTGTTCCATCCTGCGTGCCTCAGAAAATGCAGGCGGAGGCAAAGGAGAAGGGGTGCTTCCTTACTAAGGAGGGGAATCCTACGGAAGTGAGAGTGGAGCAAAGGGAAAAGAGGCAGGAAGCATGGAAACCTATATCCAGGGGTCACGCGTGGAAGAACTTATCTACCCACTCCCACCTCCCTTTAGTTAAACCCAAGACGATCTCATGCGATGTGCCTCCAGGTCTTGCACACACATAGGTGCAGAGCCACTTGCTGAAGGACCTTGGTTGGGATAAGAAGAGGAATGTGATGAGGAGCTGTCAGGCTGTGCTGGCATGGATCTGACCAGTGCACACAGGGCTGGTCTCAGAGACAGCAGCTGAAACAAGCCCCAGTGGGCTGAGGTGCTGCAGTGAATGTGCACCCAGCTCAGCCTGCACCTCTCTGGTCTGCTTATGCCATACATTACATTTGACTTTCCTAATACAATATGGGGCCTTAATTGTTTTTTAAATGATAAGATGTCCTCTCTTCTTTCCTGAAAAAACAGGTAGCAGGCAATCAGTTGCCTTGTTTTTACTTGACCATGATTGCTGCAATTACCCAGTTCCTATTACTACACAAAGAAGCACCAAGAGATGTTCAGGGAATCATCTAGGGCCCAGACAAACTTTTTCCTGCCCCCATTGTACAGGAACAGCTCTCACACCTTATAGTAGTCAGAGGTGATTCCCCTTAAGCTAAGTAACAAGTTTCTTTGCCTGTTGTTCCACAGACACAAGGAGCCCAAAATGACCGGATCGTAGCCACAGATTCAAGATGGCAGAGACATTCGTTTCTTGGGAATTAGAGCATATAAATCCATGGAGCCTAAGTTAGTAGATGAAAATTTCAAATTTCTCAAGCAGGTCACTGTTTTAGATCGGACAAGTTACACTGCTTTCTGGAGGGGGCCACTCCAACCTGTACGTGTTGTCTCCCAAGGGGACTTTTTAACTGAGTTTTTACATGTTACCACACAGTTCTATTAGACCAGCTGTATCTGGGTGATGCAGCTGGGTAAGACCAACACATTTCAGGTTAATGTGCCAATTTTTAGCCCTTATTTGCTATAAACTATGCCCCTTGGTCTGGAGCAGCTTTGAATGGGGATGCCATATTCATATAACTTAGATTTCATAAGTCCTCAGATGGTAGGGTTGGTTGAGGCACTGTAGGCAGAGAAACAAACAATATGCAAATATGTACATGTTCATTCCAATAAGGACAAATCACTAATCACTTCAGGATGGAAAAGGCCATGAGGCTGGCTAGTTCAACATAGGGAGAATCCTATTTCAAGGTCACTTACGTGGTTGTTGGCAGGATTGCGTTATCCCTGGTTTTTGGACCGAGCGTCTTATTTCTTTGCTGGGTGGTTGATGGGGCCTCCCACAGTTGCTTGCCATGTGCAGCTCTTCTTAAGGCACCTCCAACATGGTATCTGGCCTTCCTCAAAGTGAGCAGGTGAATGAGAGGGGACAGCCCAAGACCAAAGTCACAGCCTCTTCGTAACCTAATATCACAAGTGACATTCATTGCTTTTGCCATATTCTGTTTATTAGAAACCTTTTATTAGTTCCAGTCCACACCCAACAAGAGGGTGTTACATAAGGCTGAGAATACAAGGAGGTGAAGACTTGAGACCATCTTACAGACAACTGAAAGATACGATTCTCTCTTCATCCTAAACATGAAAGCCTTAAGGCATTGCTCTAACAGTTCAGCCCAAAAAACAACTGTGAGTAAAGCAGTGAATAAATTACTTTGAGATTCAGCTTTCATTAGCTTACTTCCCTGTTGATAAACTTTTGATGAGTCTAATTGTCTACACTACAGAAAAAAACCCAATATACTGAGTTTAATTCAAGTACTTTTCTAAATGCCAAAATGCAGTAGCTTGTTTAAGTTGCACCATCAAGATCCAGAGGATGAGGGATACATTATGGATTTTATAAGCTTTGGGCATTTTTGACTTGATAGACTACTAATATTTTATGTGTGTGCACTCACACACACACACACAACATATACATGTGTATAAACATATATGTGCATTAGTATATTGGTTTTAAGACTGTATTGGTATAAAGACAAATATAATCCATGTTGGATCACATTCTTTTTGTTTCTTCTGATTTAAAATAAAAACATTAAAATGTTTTCCTAGGCTCCAAAAAGGGACATGGGTACTTCTTGGGGCAGATTAGATTTATTATCTCCTGAAAAGAATAAGTGCAAGAGTTAAGAGCATACAGTCTGGGGCAGACTGCCTAGTTTGAATCCAGCTCTGCCACTTACTCTCTGTGTGTACATTGGCAAATTCCTTGTCTGTGCCCTGTTTTCTCATCTATAATTTAGAGATAATGACATTACCTACCTGACTGCATTGCTGTAAAGGAGTTTTTACTTGTAAGGTAGGCAATATAACTGGTCATCAATAACTGATTTCTATCTTCTTTCAGGCACATGGGAAGGTTATAATACCTTGACCAGTTTTAGTTAGGCATGGCCATATGACTTCATTTGGCTAAGGAAATATTAGTGGAAGATGGGTGATACTTTTAGCTGAAAGCATTTATTTCTTGGTCTTGCCTCTCAGTGTGACTTTTAATATAAACAAGAATATAAAGTATGAGCAATTAGTATTTTGTGTTTTTGTTTGTTTATTCACCATATGAAAAACTCTGTGCTAGGTACTTGCACGCAGATGCCAGTGACTACAGTCTTAGGTACTTAGGATGTATTTATCTTGTAGTGAGAGAGACACCAATGAAAATAACCAAGTAGTATACCAAAGGCCATGAGAAAGATGCAAACAAAATAATTTATCTTTACAAAGATATAACTAAAATGCTCTAAATTTGAGTGGGGTTAAATTGATATAATATCTAACACAGAACTTAAAAGACTAGCATGTTTGGAGTTTGGTTAGTAGTGTGAAAAAGAAAGCAGAAGCATTTAAGATGGAGAGATGAGTGGTTAAGAACTAGAGATGGTTCTAGTACTTGTGGTTTTGTGAGAATGCAGATCAGAGAGGAGACTTGACTGCCAAAGAAGCTGATGTCTGAGCACAGGGGTCTTTATGGGGAAAGGGCTCTGCAAGAACCTCCTCTTGCCCTCTGTGTACCTTTTCTTGGGCAAGCAAGCTGCTCTATCCACAAGCGAGCTCTGTGGAGGCTGCGCTGCTCTAAAGCCAACAGCCTTTTGCAGATAGTGCTTCCTTTCATTACAAGGAGCAGGACGGGTTGGTGTCAGAGCCCATTTCCTACTATACTCAGGATCTGGTTAATTACCATCCCTTCTTTGTATTCTATATGTCATCCTCCAGCTCTGGGCTTCTCAGTTTTACTGTTTCAAGAGACCTCATGTGAGTGTCCCTGTCCCTAGACTCTCAGTTTTCTCTCGATATACTGTGAGGTCCTTGAGGACAGGTATCATGTCTGCCGGTTCCTAACTACAAACCCAGTCCTGAGCAAAGGCAGTGCTCAATATATGTTTGCTGAAGGAAACCCTGAGTAAATAGATTCTTTCTGTGCTACATTCTACTCCCAGGCTTATTTAATAAAGGACACCTGTGATGGTGCCACTTCCTTTCTCCCTATTATCTATGGAATGTGGCCCTAATTCCTTGTTCTGACCTGCCGTATTCTCTTTGCTCCAACTGCACTCCCTTTTACAAATCCTCCCACAGCAAATGCGACATGGACCTCATCTTCTTACGAGCCCATCTTGGAAGTAATGGTGTCTCTCGAGAATTTGGGAAGTATGTTGTAGTCACAATAGTTACACTTCTTTGAGCACTTATAATGAACTGTTTATGGTGTGAGAATATGAAAAACTTGCCTAATAAGTCTATGCCGGTAATGGGAAGAAACAGGTTGTAAATGCAAGCAGTGTGAGGTCAGATTTCAGCCTAAACCCTACACCAAAATGGACTTGTTATGTAAATTGACAATGTCAAGAAGCTCAAAATTCACAACCTGGCAATATATGTTGTTAGTGCATATTCAAACCACTAAAATACAGACTTTCTCTCATTCCATTGCTGGAGATATTCTTCTCAGCTGTCTGTAGGCTCAGATCTAAATTCTCATAGGGATATTCAAAATCATTCATGATATGGCTGTAATCTACCTGTCCAGTCTTACTTCCTCTATTCCCTCAAATCACTCATATTAGTACCGAGCAAACTAAGTGCTGCACACCACTTCAGCTGTCCACCTTAGCTCATATTGTTCTCTTTGCATGAAAATCCCTTCCTTCATTTTTATACCCGCTATGACTTTATCGGTCCTTCAGGGCCCACCTTAAATGCTAGCTCTCCTGAACACTTCCTTGTTTCACTCCAGAATTAACCTCATTTATTTGTATCTATACCTCCTTGTTTCCTTTTATCACATTGTCTGTTATTTATGCAAACACATACATAAATATCCCATATCAGTCTGTAAACTCTTTGAATCCAGGGACAATGCAAATGGAAATCCTAAGAACTACAAACTGCATTACAAAAGGCCTATTCCACATAGGAGCTTTTGACCTCCCCCCTCCCCGGACTCCTGCATGCTCCTGATGTTACTGTCTCTCTCTATGCATAGGAAAACATCTCAGGGGAGTTGTCTATCCTGCCTCAATTCATACTGCTACTTCTACCGATTAGAATGCCTCCCACTCATCTCAGAACATCTTGTTAAAGTGGCAGTGGCTTTTACCTTCCTAGGCCAAGACCAATTCTCTTTCCAACGTTTATTCAGCCTCTTACCAGCATTCGATGCAGCTGTCTGCTCCCTCTATCCTGAAGTGCAGTCTAGTTTTCGTTTCTGTCATGACACATTCTCTTTTAGGTTTTCTTCCTAGTGAATTAGATGCTCCTCTGTAAGTATCTGTTGCTTGTTTCTCTCCCTTGGGTCCAATAGAAATGTTGGAAGTTTCTGGGTATCATTTATCAGTTCAAGACCCTCTTCTCTGCTATAGCCATACTCTTTTCTAAGTTGATTTTATTTGATCCACTGACACTAAGCAATGAAGGCTAAGAATGCTGTGATTCCAAGCATTCCACCAGTGTAGCCTAGGAAACCTTTTATGGCCTGTGCCACAATGTCTGCTCGACCCTGGGATGCTGACCTTTTCCATTCAGAAAACCAGGCTCTCTATAATTCAAAGGTTCAAGGTCTTATTTGATGGCAGACCTGTAGAGATCTAGTTGGAGAAATAAATGGCATGTAGTACTTGCTTCTCTTAGAGATACCAAAGCAGAGCATAAAATATTTGTCCTGGTTGGCTTCTCCAATGATCTTCTCCATCACACAAAGGCTTGAGAATGTACATTTGACAGCAGCTCATCTCCTTGAAGGAGCTCCACACTTAGTAAATCTTAGCAAAGTCAAATACAGGCACATGCTGTACTTTTTAAATCATGCAAATTAAATAAAATGTTCATTGCAGTTACGATGTTTTCACAACTTCTAAAAGATATGTGGTTGCCTGTGCAGAGCTGATTGTACTTATTATCCTTTTTGTGACTATAACTGTCAGTTTACCTAGCACTTGGGTTATTAAGCAGATTATCACTACAATTGTAGAACTAACTATTAGCATATATTTAGGAAACACTATTATGTTTCACAATATGAAGCAAAAGAAATGGATTCATAATTGCAAATTAAGCTATGCTTTAAGGAATAAGAATTTTTTGAGGAATTAACTAAAACAAATATTTTACAGATTTTAATTGCCAGTCTAATCACTTATTTTAAATACATTCCACTTTAGAAATCTCTAATGACTTTGTGCTTACAACATTCCAGTGGATTAGTGAGAAACCATTTAGGGAGAAGTCACTGAATGGTATTCCAAGATCCAAAAGTAAAGTAAAAGAAATAAACTCAGATGCCCTTAATTTCATCAGGAAATATTCACCTGGCATCTGTGGCTGCACAGAGTTTGAATCTTGGTGCCACATGTCACCTGTGATTGAATCTGCTGGGGCAAGGGGAGGGGGGCCATCTGTGTGTTTCACTCAGTGAAGATCTCGTGGGAGGTCCAACAGGAAACGAGCCCTTGCTTGTCCCAATATGACACAGAGCTTGCTGGTGATGAGCATGTTACTGTTTATTTAGACAGACTTTAGTTGTAACTGAGAAGCATTTTGGGAAACGGGTATAATTTGGAATAGATGGTGGTTTGGATCTTAGCTCCATGTTAACATTGTAATTTTTTTCCGAAATTTTAAATTTCTCTGAGCCTAAATTTTCTCCAGTGTGACATAGAGACGATGAAGTGCCACCCGTGTACCCCTGGCATCTCATGTGGTGGAGGACTAGAGCCTGAGAGGAAAGGAGCACATTCCCCAGAAAGGGATACATTCTTTATCCTTTTAAAGAATTTTCTTTAATTTAGTTAAATAAATCAAAGAATTTATTTTCTTTAATTTAGCTGAAGAAAACACGCTGAATCACACATGAGCAGGGTAGGGTACAGAGAGGACTGGATATGGAGTCATAAAAGTGCTGAGAGAAGGTTGCCAGCTAATTTGCTATTCTTTGGGCATATTTTATCTATGAGAAAGATGGAAAGAAAGAAAGGAAGAAAGAATGAAGGAAAGAAGGAAAGAAAGAGGGGGAGGGAAGGAGGCAGGGAGAGAGGGAGGAAGGAAGGAAGGAAGAAAGGAAGGAAGGAAGAAAGGAAGGAAGGAAGGAAGGAAGGAAGGAAGGAAGAAAGGAAAGAAGGAAAAATAATAGATTAGATCACTGTTATTCAAATACCTAAGGCCATTGAAGAATGAATGTCTGATTTAAGATGTACTATGGTTTACCAATGCATACTTAGATTTTTAAAAAGTGTCCTGATGAATCCAACTACTAAAGTTAATTTGCACTTAAAGTCATCATATATACTACTTTTAATATGAAATGATTCTTCAAATTAGTTGCAAACAAAGATTTGACTTTAACTTCCCGCAGAGGCTTTGGGGAAAAACTCATGTTTCACAGAGATTTTTCTTGTAGCTCTTCAGGCCACCCCCCAGAATACAGCCATGTGCCCACAGGGTTTATATTCCTAAATTTGAGAAGCACTGTGTGAGAAGATTTCTAAGTCCTCTCCCAGCTCTAAATTCTGTTCAGTTTATGTGTGGAGAAAACATTAAAATGAAACCCAAAGGAAGATTAATGCCTTAGTGGAAAGGTGTAATTTAAAGGATCACTTGAGCTGGAAAGGAGGGTGGGTAGGAAGTAATTAACAACAACAAATTACATCCTATCAGATGGTACAACCAAGGGATATTTCTAATGTATGCCTGATTGCAATGGATATTACCTGATGTAGTGAAACATGACCACAGGCTTTGTTTTGTTTTAGTTTATTTGGCCAATAAACCCTGGGCAATCAGATAATCTTGAAGGAAATGTATGTACCACCTTGCAGAACATTTCAATGTAAAGAGAAATAAAAATGACATAGCAGGATATATAACTTGGAACTAATTCTGTGTCTTTTTTATGAATCAAACCAAGCTAGCTATTGGATCACTGATATGTTTATCCAGCAGGGGTTGAACTCTGTATTCTATACAAATATTTTAATGAGTTAGGTAATGGAGCAGGCCTTGTGTTATCATCTAAGAAAGAGAAATGAAAGTGATGCAGTTATTAAATATTTTTCTCATTTGGAAGATAGACTGGGGAGACTATGGATATAGTGTAAAGAGTTATAATAGAAACATGCATGACATGTGACAAAAGCCCCTAAGTGTAAACTAGGTTATTGTACTCGGAGGAGACATAAGATTTGTTCACAAAGGAAAGATTATAGGTTGAAATTTGAAGAAACTTTTGGAATCTAATCATGTATTAAACTACTGTTATGGGTAAAAAAGCTTTCCAATAAAAGGGAATAGTACGCGAAGCATTTAAGAAATATTTCTCAAAATTAGTAAAGTCCAACTTTTGAAATGTTACTGTTTTAAGGTGCATATAAAAATGAATATGAGGCTAGAGAGATAGACCAAAAAGGCCTAGATAACACAGGCTCTTTTATGAATTTAGTAACTTTAAAATTGAAGCAATATGCTGATATTTATCTTTAGAAAGATCTCTTGGGAAACACAGAAGCTACTCTTTGGAAAGGGATCTTTAGAAGACATTGTTCTGTGTTTAAGCAAGACACAATAATTAAATAGCTATGAGGATGTAAAAATATGGGCCAACTTTATAGTTCTTTCGAGTTGAATCAACAAAACCTGGTGACTAGCGCAACGTGAAGGATGACATCAAGGAAAGCCAAGCCCCGTGTGACAACAATGTGTCCCACTTGCTCACTGGTGTAGACTCATAATTTAAAATGATTTTTAACTCACAATAGGCCCTTAAGAATATCTGTTAGGTTAAATAATAAATGAGGAAATAATTTGAATATATTTTGATATTTACTGAGGGAATATGAGGGAGAAAAGATGACAGAGGAAATGTGAGGTGAAGAGTTATGGGTAATCTGGAAGAAGTTGTTCAAGAAACAGGCAGAAATAATGATCCAGAAGTTTCCAGTTTTGATAACAGTGAAGTGAGTATGTAACACACTCTATAGCATGTAATGACAAAATCTCTGAACAAAATATTTTTGAAAACTCAACTACTTGCAGATACTTGAAAGTGAACTAAAGCAAGCAGGATATGGAAGTTATTTGACCATTGAAAGAAGGAAATGGAATTGGGAAAGATCCATGTTTATAAGTTTTTTACTTGAAGAGACTTTTCACTAAGGGCAATGTTGAAAATAGGACTCAAGAAGAAAGCCACAGTAACTAGAACGTTAGAGGTCAGGGGAAGGAGATTTAAATCAACAGAGAAGCTGAAAACTGAGGGGTGGAGATCTAAAACAGGAGAGAATTAAACTTCAGTTGGATGATTAAAACACTGGAGCAAATATGTCAACTGCTACCTATCTCTAGTGTTTTAACCATCCAACTGAAGTTTCTCACTAATCTCAGAGTCCCCATCCACATGCACAGTTCAATAGTTAGCCAGTGCTGCGAGAGGAGTTTATATGGAGATTTGGAAACTCCCTCTTTTTAATTCTCTCCACCTAAAACACTATCAAGCACATTTTTGGAGTCCCAGAAAGAGAGAAGATGATTCAGAAATTGAATTGAGAAAATAAAAAGTTTCATAAAAAATAAAATTGAAGAAATCAAGAAAAAAAACCCCAGCCACAATTGGTGAAAACAGTCTTTCTCAAATTCAAGAAACTCATCAAATCCCATGCAGAAAGAAAAGAAAAGAAAACAAGGAATAAAACCCACCTTGGTCTATCATAGCTAAACTGATAAAAACCAGTGATAAAGAGAAAATATTGAAAGAAACCAGAGGGAGAAAATATTCATCTTACAGAGGGGAACAGCAATATAGATAATAACTTACTTCCCAACAGAATCATTGAGGGCCAGAAGAGAATGGAAAAACATCGTTATGGTACTGAAAGAATAAGAGCTGTTGAAAATAATTATATATTCAGTAAAAATATCATTTAAAAATAAAAGCAAAATAAATTCTTAGGTAAATAAAAACTCATATAATTCAATGCCAGCAGTGTTGCGTATAAGAAATATTTAAAGGTCTTTTAGGTTGACCACCAAATGGAAGCTAGACACTCAGTTTCACATACAGGAATGAAAAGTATTAGAAATATCGGTAAGAATAAGAGACACTCTTCTGTTCTCTTAATTTTTTAAAAACACAGTTACTGTTGAAAATAAAATGTAATATTTTGTTGTGGAATTTATAGCATATGTAACTGTAAAATGTATAATAACAATATTAGAAAGAACATGAGTGTCTTTTAAATTATGTTGTTTCAAGGTTCTAATATATTACATACAGTAGTATAATATTAACTCCAAGTAGATTATAAATAAACTGAGGATGCATAATTTACACATAGATATCTAATGTAATACAAAAAATCTATAACCAAATGTCTTTAGAGGACTATAAAATGAAATATTAAAAATGTCTTATTTCTCCAATACAGATAAGACAGGCGAAGCAGAGAAACAAAATTGATGGGAAAAATAAAAAACAGATAGCAAAATGATAAACCTAGACACAATCATATCAATAGTTACATTAAATATAAATGAACAAAGTACCATATTAAAAGACAGAGATTTGCAGATTGTATAAAAAACAAAAACAAGATCCAATTCTTCAAAAGAAACAATTTAAATATAATGCCAAGAAGAGTTTCTAATTTAAAAAAGGGAAGAGGTGGGGGAGATATAGCATGTTGGCAATTAGCCTAAGAATCTGGTGTGTCTATGTTAACCTCAGACAAAGTAATTATATTGGTTTTATATTGCTTCAATAGCAAATTGCCACAAATTTAGTGGCTTAAAACAACATAAATTTATTTTCTCAAAGTTCTATTGATTAGAAGTTTGACGGCCGGGCGCGGTGGCTCAAGCCTGTAATCCCAGCACTTTGGGAGGCCGAGACGGGCGGATCACGAGGTCAGGAGATCGAGACCATCCTGGCGAACACGGTGAAACCCCGTCTCTACTAAAAAATACAAAAAACTAGCCGGGCGAGGTGGCGGGCGCCTGTGGTCCCAGCTACTTGGGAGGCTGAGGCAGGAGAATGGCGTAAGCCCGGGAGGCGGAGCTTGCAGTGAGCCGAGATCGCGCCACTGCACTCCAGCCTGGGCGACAGAGCGAGACTCCGTCTCAAAAAAAAAAAAAAAAAAAAAAAAGAAGTTTGACATAGGCTAAAATTAAGTGTAGGTAGGGCTGCTCCTTTGTCTGATTCTCTAGGTGAGAATCTTTTTTCTTGACTTTTCCAGCTTCTAGAGATCATCCACATCCCTTGGCTAATTTTCCTCCATCTTCAAAGCCAGCAAATTCAAATTTGCATTCCTCTGCTCAATGTTTCAGAGTCACATCTCCCTCTGAATCTGAAGTCACTGGGAAAAGGTTCTTCAATATCAATGACTCATGTGACAAGACTGGGCCCACCTGATAATCCAGGACAATTTCTCCATCATAAGGTTCTTAATTTTGTTGCTTCTGCAAAGGCCCTTTTGCCATGTAATATGTTCATAAATTCTTCAAATTAGGGCATGGATATTTTGACAGGTCATTAGTCTGCATAGTAATGCAGACTAATACTCTTTCCTGAATGCATTAATACTATTAATGGTTAAAGAGGCAAATTTCATAAGAGCAAAGAGGCTAATTCATTAGGAATACATAGTCATACACGCCTATGTATCTAATAATAGAGATGGATGAAGCAAAAATTGATCATCTGAATTAAAGGGAGATATAGACAAATTTACAAATATAGTTAGAAATTTTAAAACTCCTTTCTCAGTGATTGCTAAAACAACTAGGTAAAAAAGTATTAATACTATAAAATATATGAATAACACTATAATCTTGACCTAATTAATATTTATAAAACAGTACACATAACAACTGAAGAATACACATCCTTTTTAAGGGCACATTCAGTGTTTGTTGAAATAGATGATATCTTGGACTATGAAATAAGTCTCAATGAATCTCAAGATGGAAATCTTACAGAATATATTTTCTGATTTTAAAGATAATCATTAGAAATCCATAAGAATATGACATTTATTTAAAAATCCAAATACTCGAGAATTAACAAGCTTCTAAAAAACTCATTTTTCAAAAAAGTACCCACAAGATAAATTTAAAAATAATTTCAACCAACTGATAATTAAAATACATCATTTCAAGAATTATGAAATTTAGCTAAAGCAGTGCTTATGGAAATGTATATTTTTAAATGATTATTAGAAAAAGTGAAAGATTTTTAAAAATCTAAATTTTTGCCATAATAACCTAGGTTAAAAAAGAAAAAAATTATGTAGGTATAAAATATAGGGAATACAAAAAAGAGCAGAAATTAATGAAATACAAAACAGGCAAATAATATAGAATATTAACAAAGCCAAAGTTTATTCTGTGAGAGTGTGAATAAAATGAATATCCCCTAACCATCTGGATCAATAAAAGCATTATCAAAACACAAATTATCAAAAGGATGAGTAAAACAGTGGATATCCATTCACATCCTATAAGCAATAAAAAGATTATAAAAGAATACCAAGAACAACTTAATACCAATAAATTAGACAAATTTAAACACAACAGGCAAATTATTTGAAAAGAATATGAAAACTGACAAAATACACAATAGAATATATGAATATCTCAGTATTTTTTAGGTATTTGATTTTATAATCAAAGACCCTATCATTCAAAAAGGCTCCAGACCTAGGCAATTTTACTGGTAAATCTTGGCAATCATTTAAGAAAGAAATAATACAAATTTTATGCAAAGTTCTCTTCAGAAAATAGCAAAAGGTGAAAGCTTCACTACTAATTTTGTATGAGCAGTATGTCCCTAAGCAGTAAAACCCGAAAAAGACCTAAGAAAGGAAAATTACTGGCAGTTATCTCTATGACCCTACATGTAATAAACACTTAAGGAAAACTTTGCAAGTCAAAAACAACTAAATAGAACAATGTTAATATATCATGATCAAGTAGAAAAGAAAATATCTGTTCCCAAATTTCTTGCATACGAATGTTTATGGCAGTTTAATTCATAATGTTCCAACATTAAAATAAACCAAATGTCATCAATATAAAAATGGATATAAAAATCGTGGTATGTTGGCCGGGCGCTGTGGCTCACACCTGTAATCCCAGCACTTTGGGAGGCCGAGGCGAGTGGATCACGAGGTCAGGAGATCAAGACCATCCAGCATCCAGGCCAACATGGTGAAATCCTGTCTCTACTAAAAATACAAAAATTAGCTGGGCATGGTGGTGTGTGCCTGTAGTCCCTGCTCCTCGGGAGGCTGAGGCAGGAGAATCGCTTGAACCAGGGAGGCGGAGGTTCCAGTGAGCCGAGATAGCCCACTGCACTCCAGCCTGGAGACTCTGACTCAAAAACAAACAAACAAAAAAATGTGGTATGTTAATAAAATTGAACTCTATTCAGCAATAGAAATTAGGAACTGTAAAAACAGAACAATATGAATGATTCTCAAGAGCATTATGTTGAAGGAAAGAAGAGTGGCCCCAAAGAGTGTCTGTCATAAGTTTCAAACTTTGTATGAAGTTCTATAACAAGCAAATCTACCTGTGATCATAAAAAGAAAATGTTTGCCTATGGTGGGGGGATGATTATCTAAGAAATTTGTAGGTCTTTATTACTCTGGTGGTTACACATAAACTTTTTCAAAACTTATCAAATTTTACACTTAGCACCTATGCATTTCACTGTATGTAAATTTTACATTAATTATGGGCTTAGAATTTTGAAATGTAATCTTGGCTGAAAATTTCAAAATGTCCACACTTTCATTATAGTTGAAAACATAAATTCACACAACAGAAGTGTACAAAATATGTGATATGTGGCTGAGGATTTCTGGAGAATACAAATATTGAAGAATGGTGAACAAAGTGCTAATTATGGAAGAAATAAAGTGATAAGTCAAGTCATATTAAAATTAAGAACTTCTCTAGTAGAGATACTAAATGGAAATATGTACATAGTTCATGAAAAGACTTGTGCTAAAATGTCTGTATCACACTATGCAACCTGGAAACCTGGAAACTAGACTAGTGACCATCACCAGTAAAGTGGTTAATTATATTGCTGTATATTCCCATTTAAATATTGTACAACAAGGAGAATCAAAATATAGATGACTCTCACAAACAAGTGGTTGAGCAAACGAATCTCAACAGAAAAGATGAAGTACTGTTTAGTTCCAATTATATAAAGCATAATAACAGAGGGTGGGAGGCTGTGTTGTTAGAAGTCAGGAGAAGGGACTCTTAGTGGAGATGGCAGGGACTGGCTGGTAAAGGCATTTGGGGGCTTCTGATTTGTTGGCCATGTACCACGTCTTCATCTGAGTGCTGGTTCCATACATACTTTCAGTTTCTGAACATTCATTTAACTCTTTGCTCACGAAATGTACACTTTGCTGTATGCATGCTAGATTTCAAAAGTTTTAAGAAGAGATGGGAAAAATGCAGATGGAATCATTCAGGGAACTGACAGAAGCCATTTATTTTAGACACACAGCCAAATGTGTGTGCCTGTTAACTGTGAATCTTTGAATGTAATGATGTTGCTGAACCTACATGTATATGCTTAGTGATAAAGAAATTAAAATTATGTAAATTTGTGAAATGCAGCAGGTGAAGCCTTGTTGAGGAAAGGGAGGAAGTGAAAATCTGCTGTACTATGTGATCTGCCTCATTACTGATTTACTGATCAGATGATTGAATTATTCCGCCCATTATACAGATGATGTGATGAGGCTTTGGCAAGGCTCATGCAGGCTGGTAAACTATGAGACCAATAAGTGATTCTGTACATGACATTAAATCCTATTCTTGATTCATTCTCCAAAGCAATCTTCTTCAAGGTACAAACAAGTATTTTACTGATTATTTTGTTTAGTGGAAATATCCAAACATTTAGATATATAAATTAAGCAAATATGTCTCTAATAAGACACTAAAATTATGGAATATCAAAGTAAACTAGTTATATTTCTTAAAGATGGGTAATTTAAAAGCCACACTTTAAAATTCATATTATTTTAATTGACTAATCATAGTTGTATACTTTTATGGGATACAAAGTGATGTTTTGATATCTGTATTCAATGTGCTATGATTAAATCAAGCTAATTAACATATCCATCATTTCACTTACTTACCATTTTCTGTGAATCATTTGAAGTTTACCCTTAGCTATCCTGAAATATACAATAGAATATTATTAACTGTACTCAACCTGCTGTGCAATAGATCTCACAAACTTATTTCTAAGTGAAACTTTGTACCCTTTGACCAATATCCCTCGATTGTACTTCCCAACCTCCACTCCCAGCCTCCTAACAACCATTTTACTTTCTACTTCTACGATTTTGACTTTTTTGGATTACATGTATAAGTGAGATCATGAAGGATTTGTCTTTTCATGTATGGCTTATTTCATGAAGCGTGTCTTCCAGATTCACTCATCTGATTGCAAATGATACAATTTCTTCCCTTTTTAAGGCTGAATAGTATTCTGTTATGTATATACCATATTTTCTTTATCCATTTGTTCACTGATGGACACTTAGGTTGATTGCATATCTTGAATATTGTGAGTAATGTTGCAAAAAACATTGGTTGCAAAAACATTGAAGTTCAGATATCTCTTTGATATATTGATTTCAATTTCTTTGGATATATACCCAGACGTGGGATTGCTGGATCATATAGTAGTTCTATTTTTGGTTTTCAAACTAAAAATCTTCTATGCAATAAAGGAAATAATTAACAGAGGGAAGAGACAATCCACAGAGTGGGGAAAAAAAATTACAAACCATACATCTTCTAAGGGGTTAATATTGAAAATACATAAGGAACAAAATTCAATAACAAGTAAAGTAATAATCTGATTGAAAAATGAGCAAAGGATCTGAATAAACATTTCTGAAAAGAAGATGCACAAATTACCAATAGATTCATGAAGAAAATCTCAGCATCACTAATCATTAGGGAAATGCAAATTATAACCACAATGAGATATTACCTCATACTCACTTAGCCTTTTATCAAAAAGACAAAAGATAAGTTTTGGTGAGGATGCAGAGAAAAGAGGATTCTTGTACATAGTTGGTAAAAATATAAATTAGCACAATCATTACAGGAAGCAATATGGAGATTTCTTAATAATCTAAAAATGAAACTACATTTTTAAAAAATTAAAGATGTTGAGAAAAATACATATTCTGAGAAAAAAATCAGAAAGCAGTTTTTGCGTATAGTTGCTCATGTTTCATACAAAAACAGAGTTTTCTAATGAAATTAAAAGAATGACACACTTTTATAATATTTAAATTTTTATTTTTAATGTTTGTGGTTACATATTAGGTGTATATATTTATGGGATACATGAGATATTTTTGATGCAGGGATGCAATGTATAATAATCACACAGGATAAATGGGGTATTCATCACCTCGAGCAATTATCCTTTCTGTTACAAACAATGCAATTATGCTCTTTTTGTTATTATGAAATGGACAATTAAATTATTATTATAAATAAATAGCAATTTATATCCTAACATAAAGTAACTCCTAAGCAGCAAACCCTAAATATGTCTCATATATATGGTGTATATAGATATTTATGATTTATATGTATATTTATCAGTAGGTATATATACATACTGATGTATGTATATCATTTGTTTATGTCATATATGTAGGAAAATGCAAGGAGCTATACATACATCAGTATGTGTATATATACATTGGCAGTTCTCTATTTCAACTGTATAGCCAAATAAACTGAGGACTAGGTGAGATTTTTAAAAATACCATTGCTGGGCCAGGCACGGTGGCTCACACCTATAATCCCAGCACTTTGGGAGGCTGAGGAGGGTGGATCACCTGAGGTCAAGAGTTCGAGATTAGCTTGGCCAACGTGGCGAAATCCCGTCTCTACTAAAAATACAAAAAATTAGCCAGGTGTGGTGGCAGGTGCCTGCAATTCCAGCTACTCGGAAGGTTGAGGCAGGAGAATTGCTTGAATCCAGGAGGCAGAGGTTGACTGAGCAGAGATCACGCTATTGCACTCCAGCCTGGGCAACAAGAGCAAGACACTGTCTCAAAAAATAAAAATAAAAAAATACTGTTGCTTTCATCAAAGGTAAGCTGTTGTGATTTAATTTCAGGTAGGGGAGCAGCCAGTCTGGTTTGAGAACGTTAGTTTATATGCTGAGAGGTGTTACGGGAAGTCAGGGACCCCAAGCAGAGGGACTGGCTGGTGCCGCGGCAAAGGAACATATATTGTGAAGATTTCATCTTAATATGGACATTTATCAGTTCCCAAATAATACTTTTGTAATTTCTTATGTCTGTCTTTACTTCCTGCGGAGTCAGGCAAAAAGAGTCATATTTTTCTTCTTGCAGAGAGCCTATAAATGGACATGCAAGTAAGAAAGATATTGCTAAATTCTTTTTCTAGCAAGGAATATTAATATTAATACCCTAGGAAAGGAATGCGTTCCTCTGGGGGAGGTCTATAAATGGCCGCTCTGGGAATGTCTGTCTTGTGCAGTTGAGATAAGGACTGGGATAAGCGCTGATCTCCTGCAGAACCCTCAGGCTTACTAGGGTTGGGAAAACCCTGCCCTGGCAAATTTGTGGTCAGACCAGCTCTCTGCTCTCCAACCCTGTTTTCTGTTGTTTAAGATGTTTATCAAGACAATACGTGCACCGCTGTACATAGACCCTTATCAGGAGTTTTTATGTTGTTGTTGTTGTGTGTGTGTGTTTTTTTAATATACTAATAATGTTTATTGAGGGAATCAGGATAAAACTAAAATAACAGACTAAAAGTACATAAGAGAGAGGGGTAATTGAAGTGAAAGCATTTTTTTTTTTTTAGGTGGACAGGAAGTAGAATTTATTGGTGAGTATTAAGAGGGGGCAGCACAGTGGAAGCCCTCATGAGTGCAGGGCCTGCCACTTGTCCAGAGGGCCACGATTGGGAATGTACTTGACCCATCTGGGATGAGCTGCTTCTCAGCCACCATGTCTTCAAGTTCATTGGCATTGAACTTGGTGAAGCCCCACTTCTTTGAGATGCGGATCTTCTCGTGGCTGGGGAGCTTGAACTTGGCCCTGCACAGGGCCTCAATCATATGCTCCTTGTTCTGCAGCTTGGTGCGGATGGACATAACTTGGCCAATGTGAACCCTGGCCACAGTGCCCTGGGGCTTTCCAATGGCGCCTCGCATGCCTGTTCTTATCAGGAGTTTTTGATTTTGCCCTTTGCCTTGTGATCTCTGCTTTGCCTTTTGCCTTGTAATCTTTATTGACCTCAGAAGCATGTGATCTTTGTTCTCCTTTTTGCCCTTTGAAGCATGTGATCTTTGTGACCTACTCCCTGTTCTTGCACCCCCTCCCCTTTTTGAACTCCTCGATAAAACCCTGCTGGTTTTGCAACTCAGGTGGGCATCATAGTCCTACTGATATGTGATGTCAGCCCTGGTGGCCCAGCTGTAAAATTCCTCTCTTTATACTGTCTCTCTTTATTTCTCAGCCAGCCGATATTTACGGAAAATAGAAAGAACCTACGTTGAAATATTGGTGGCACGTTCTCCCAATACAGAAGGAGAAGACGTAAGAATTTCTTAGTTGTGAGATAATTCACAAATGCTTTCTATGATTTATTCTAAGACTGAGGTAGATATTTCCTCATTTCCTACATACATCCTGTTCTAGGTCACCCCAAAGCCCATAGTCTTTCCATTCTACATTTTTTCCTTCCTTAGTTTTAGTTCCCTTCCTGTGAAGTTGTTGTCTCACACCATAACACAGATGGCATCTTTGTGTCTGCACACCGCTGTTGGAACATTTTTATGCACTATCATTTGTTTATGTCATGTATGCAGAAAAATGCAAGGAGTTGTCTTGTTCATCTTGTGTCTGTCACTCTCTTTCTTTCTCATGATCTACAAGCATCCTCCCTGCATAGGGCCTGTCTCTTCTGCCTACAGACATTGCATAGTAAATGCTATGTCCTAAAGGAGCCCAATCTTTGCTTACAGTCACATCAGACACATGTAATCACAACGGAATTCCAAGCCTTAATAGTATCTCATCCTTACTGGAGAAGTCACAGTCATTGCAGCATTTCCCGAAATTCTCTACCTTCTACCTCAATTCTTGTATACTCAGTACTTGTTCTTCTATGAAGAACTCAAAATATTCTTCCTGAAACATTTCCTGCCTCTCCTCTGCCCCAGCACTGCCTCCAGCTCGCCGGGGTTCCCAGGGTTCTGTCACTTGAATACAGCATGAAGTGGCTCCTTTTTAACTTGTGGGTAGAGTCACTTTGAGATGGCTGATAATTTTGTCTTTTTCTCACTTTTTTTTTTGTCTGATTTCCATGGAGAACAGAGATTTGAAGAATTAAATTCTCCACCTCCCACCATAAAAAATTATCCCCTCAAACTTTCTAGCACTCTACAATTGGGAAACACTTTTAACGTCTGTCCTCCAGCTAGTAGTTCCTCCCCCTTCCCACCTGCACCTCTTCCCAGTACACACTTCATGTTCCCCCTCACTGCCCTCTCCAGCTCACTCACAGGGCATCTTTTCTAGCCCCCATCTGGTTGAAGGATTTGTCCACAGCCTCCTCTTGCTGCTGCAATATATACCTTGCCCTTCGGTTTCTGGGATACTGGGTTCTCTTGGTATTTTTTTCCTCTCTGACACATTTGATCAGGAATTATTTTTCCTTTTCCAGCTCCCCTTCCTTTCCCTTCCTACTTCCTAAATATAAGAACCACAACTGTTCTTCTCTCTCACACACACATTGCTCCAATGTCTGCATAAGTAAATATCATCCTTTTTGAAAATAACTTATTTTTGTCTCTACCTAATTTCTGTTCTCAAATATCAGCCTGGAAATCCCACCAAGTAATAAACATCTGGCTGTCGTGTCCCTCCAGCCCTGTGAACTCAATGGGTCTAAACCTGAGCTCATCATGTTCACCCTCTCTGTTCTTTCCTCTCTGTGCCTATTTTCTACTGACAGTACCATTTCAGTCATTCAACTTTGAATGGTTTCTGATTCTTTCATATTTTCTCCAAATATTTGACCAGTCACAAATCTGCAATGGTTCCATTTTGGCATATTCCTCCTGTTGACTCAGTTTTTCCATGCTACCCTGTGTAGCCTCCTTCCCTCCTGCAAGGTTTAGAAAATCCTAAAATCGGGCCCCACACTCCCCATCCTCAGGTGTTCTGCTCATTGTTGCCACCTTAACATTTCTTTATAACAGTTCTAATCATGTTACTCCTCAGCTCCAAGCCTTTGCGGTAGGTCAAGCATCCTGCAAAGCAGGCTCTGTGATTAGTGTGCAGGATGCTTATTAGGGACTGACTGCCTTCAGGATCAGCACCATGGACAGGCAGGGGAGGCGGGAGAGAGTACGGGGAGGAGCCAAGATCCAACACAGGCTGGCACCAGCCTTGGATGGCCTGCAGGGAGCTCTGGATCTAAAACGGCCCTTCAGAGTTGTCTCCTATTGGGCTGAGAAAGCCAGACCTTTTTATCTCCACCCTGGTCAGTCACTGATATTTGGCGAGGACCCCTGCAGCTCAGGCAATCTTTCAAGGGGCTGACAGCTGGAGACTCTGCCTGCTCCCTCCTAGCACACTTTTCATTGCAGGGATATCTGGGCTGTTCATCCAAGTGGACGCTAGAGTTCTCAAAGGCTCCCTATTACCTACAGGCTATAATTTCAGCTCCTTAGCCTGAAATTCATGAGTGCCACAGCCTGTTGCAACTAGCCTTCCAGTTTCACTTTCCGGTCTCTACTTGTAAAGTCTTTGCTGCCATCATTTTGGATTTATTTCATATTCCCTTCATGTGACATATACTTTTTTATCTCTGTGATTTACTCAGGATTGCCCACGATGCTAAAACTCTCTAGTTAATCATTTCATTATCTCCACAATCACCCTGTCTTTCAAAGTTCATCTCATGTGATCTTCTGTCCAAATTCCTCCCTAAAATTCCCAGCTTGAAATTGTCTTTTCTTACTCATATCTCTAGTTAAAAACTTGTGTGCATCTTAGGAAAATACTAATAACAAGAGGAATGTCTCTTGTGTTCACTACCATTATCAGCCTTGTCATTTTGCATTGCATTGAACAGGGGGCTCTGTTTCCCATGCTACAATAAGTGCCCACCAATCTCTACTTCCATACCAGTCCTTGATGCCTTATTTCTCTAACGAGTCCAAAAGCTCATTGCATGTAGCCTGACATAACTTTGAATGTTCAGTAGTAGGCAGCCCAATGGTTGGCATAGAGGAGCCAATGAACAGTAGTTTTATGAATAACTAAATGCTTAAATAAATACTATCCAACAATGTGTCACAATATGACTTTCTCTCTTGTTATGTTATTGGCTTGGTAGAAAATAACCCTTGATAACTAACTGAGAAGCTCTAAGAAGGTGTGATGGAATGTCACATTTTAAGTTTGTAATCTTCCATAGCATTGTACACTTTTATTACAGACTTCATGAAAACTATTGTACTTTCAGAAATAAAATTTGAGCATGTCTAAATGAGTTCCACCTTTGTCAGGAGGGAGTAAATATGGTTCATCATAAAGGTAAGTTTTTCTTGCAGCTATCCTGTGTGCCCTGAGACAGTGAGGACAGAAAGTTGGGGAGAATACACATGTGGAGAAAATTGTGCTTTAATTGCAGAGTGTAGAATCTTCCTAGAGTAATGAGTGGAAATATCCTTTCAATTTTTAATATTTAAATCCTACTGTTCTTGCTCAGAGAATCTTTGGAGTTTCCTTGAAGGAACAAACAGCAGTTCAATTCCTTGAGCACAAAGAACACATTTGACTTGAGAAAGTCTGTTTTACTCTATGTTCTTCGGCCTGCAAACTCCCATTTTTCTCTGAGAAAGAGAACTTCGAACCTGCTAGGTAAGATGCTAAGATGATTAATTAATAGGAAGCATGTGGAGTGGGGAAGGTGGATTAAAAATCAACTGGAAGAGGGTTAGGTTCTAAGTTAGCATTAGTAAGTTTGTTTTGTACAGTGAAGTGAAAAATAGCACGCATCAATTATGCATGCTATTGCTGCATTCTTATGCAGCAATGAGCTTAATCAAGTTTATACCATTGTAAACTGTAAAAAAAGACTTATTTTTATGTGGGAAAAATTCATCATTTCTCAAGGTACAAACATATCTCTAAAATCTCCTTTGATCCACTGGATTTTTTCTTCATGTTCACAAGGAAAAGATGATTTTTGCCTCAACTAGTCCTTACTTCAATTTCTTCCTTCAAAAAGGCTCTTTCTGCCATTCTGATGAATCAAATATGATGCTGAGCATTTTCTTAATAGAACAGGAAATCCTGTAAATAATAAATCAATAGAACAACAAGAGTCCACTTTATCATTTAATGAATCCTCAGGAAAAAGAAAAAAATATATAAATTTAATTTAATCAATTTCCAGATTATAATTTGGTATTGCCCTTAAATATAACAAACTATTTTTATAAATTATTTAAAAATCTCTTTATCTTGTGTTTTCAAACAGCCAAAAATATGAGCAATTTACAACTTCCCTTCTTCTTTAGCAGTGGAGTTTATAAAATAGCTACAATTAAGGCTATCATTAGAAAAGAAAAAGAAAAGAAGATTTGCACAGGGCCAAGTTATATCCCAACTAGGTTTTAAGCAGCAAGTAATTAGCACAGGGAGATTGGTGCTCTTATAAGTCTTTAATTACAGCTTCAGAACCTCGGGGAGCAAAAGCCTCTCACTGTGTTCCAGGGAGCCACAGTGGAGATTGCCATCCTGTGAATTAGGAAGTGCTTAAGTGTAACGCCAGCCTAATCCCCTGCATTGTAAAATGGGCTGGCAGTGCAGTTTTGCTCCATTATTCAAAATTACATGTGAGGTAACTTTAAATGTGATTCACTGAAAAATCTGTGTCGGCAAAAGATTTTGCGTAATGCCAGTATTTATTTGCAAAGCTGGGAACACTAACTTTTACTAGTCTGTGTACTAAGTCAAAAATAATATTAAAACATAAATAGATGATTTTAAATTGGCCAAATGCTAAAAATCTTACAGAATTGTCTTGAAATGGGGTAACATGAGGATGTGTCAATAAGGCATACACACATATGTATATGTATTAATATATATACACACACACTTATCCGTGTATCTATATAAATGTGTAATAGCCATAAAAGATACATTAATATGAAATCCACTTTTCTCTAACCTCCGTCTGCTGGCTTCTTAAGACATAGTCTTGTGTCTGAGTTTCACTATCCATGAGGACAGCCTTCCTTTCCCTTTTCCTCCCTCTTCATCTGTCCATCTCTGTCAGCAAAACATATATTTTTACTTCGACATTGGGGATGCTGCTTACGTTATGTTTTATGGTGGTATTTATGTCTTCCAAGTTTTGTTTGTATATTGGTTCTGAATGTGAAAAACTGATACACGGATTTTGCACTATTATTTCCCCAGTTGATGAAATGAAAAATATGAGACTTAGAGCTGCAAATAGAAACACCAAAATAATAATCATTAAAAATTGTGAATGAGCAGGGCAGTGTTCTAAGTAAGCTGAGTGCCAATCTTTTATAATATAATTAGCAGGCATTTTATGGCATTGATAAACAAGATATGGGTTCAAACATAAAAGGAAGATGGAAAGCAATCATGGTTCTCTGGCACTAGGTGTTGGAAAGTGCAATAAGGGAGAAGGAATGGGTCAAGTGTCCACTTCCACTACTTTTTCTGTAAACCCTTTGATATGGTTTTGAATTCTACCAGTTGCATCTACTTTTCCTCCATGAAATAATCAGTGGTAGTTTAGATGAGAGGATGAAGAGGCAACTTCTTGGAGGTTTGTGTTTGCATCTCCTCCCATTTTCTCCTTCATTGCTCACATACCTTTGGTGCTAAGTGACAAAGGGCACATACCAGCTCTAGACTTTAGTGACACATCCCTGAGAGACCAGAGAGGGCAACAGACAGCTTCTTTTAGTCATTGCTACATTAAGGTGCTATCAAAAGCTCAAGTGAACACAGAAGCTACTGAAACATATATAAATATATCACTCCAAACCCAAATTCAACTTTCCCTCATCCACTTCCCTTAACCAAAGTCCAAAAATTCCCATACTAACTATAGTGCCATACAATGTGAAGGGAAGTGTGAAGAAGGAACATCAGAGTAGAAAGGCAGAACCTCAGCTGAGAATAATCAATATACTATATTTTGGCAAATGTTAGGAAACCTACGGGCATGTCAGCAAGTTGCTATGATCCACCCCAGGGGGTCTTGGAAGGAGTCATACAAGTGAGACCTTCTGAAGTGCCAGCCTCATTGGCTTCAGTAACTCTGCCAGTGGAGACCAAAGGCAAGAATTTATGGTCATGGTGGGAAATGAAGTGCAGAGAACACACTGATTCAGACAGTTTTATGTATCTGGGAAAAGAGCAAGAAAACTTTTTGAAGAATGTTTGGTCTTCTCCAAGAAGTTGTTGCAACACAATAATCCAGTGTCTTCTCTGTTATATGTCCAGATAACAGAATATCTGCTACTATGTACAGTTTGCTCTTTGCTACTAGCTTTCATATACAAATTGCAATTTCTTGAAACATTATTCCCTGCTACTCTGACTTAAGTTCACCAAATTTTGATTTTCATGTATCAGGTACAAAAAAATCATTTCAATTTATTATGAAACTTGCCAGGCAATGTGTTAGTTTCATCAATTGTTCCATCTTTGTTAAGCAGACTGTGCACCTACACAAAAATTTCACTGCAGTGTCTTTCCAATCTCATCCAGAAAAGGAAATATAAGACTTAGGGCAACACCTTATGCTGGTGGTGGTGACATGGGGTTCCTGGGACAAGGGAGGTCTGAGCCAGTAGGGATCCAGTCAATTGCCACCAGAGTCATTCAATGGTTACTTGCTCTCTGGGCTATAGTTTTAGACACAAAAAATCAGAAGTAATTCAATCCTCTATATACCTACACTGTATTGTTATTAACCCATCCCTGGTTAAGACATTTAATATGAGCATGGCATCATTGCAGATTATACTAGAGTCAACTACAAGTGCCTACATTCATTAAATACTGGGTTAGGATATTTCCTTTCAATGGTTGTGTGACTTTAGGCCTGCCACTTTAACCGTTTGGCCTTCAATTGCTAATATCTGAAATAAGAAACTATGAATAAATGATTTTAAGGCCGCATAGCCATCTCTGACATTCTATCTCTAACCTTTGGTCAATGTTTTATGCTCAAGTAATGTTCTCTAACATAAAGTACAGTATCTTCCTTGAATCAAGAGCCAAAGAAGAAAATAAAGACTAGAGGTTTTATTTCAAATCCTGAGTATTCATTGCTTCTTGGAGCGTATTTCTTAATTTATAGAATGCTGTTAATGATATGTAATCTATATGCATATTGAGGGTGCCAAATGAAGTGATAGTGTAACATGCCCAGCACAACCTCTTGTTCCTTTGTTTATTAGTTATCATCATTGTCGTCATCATCACAATTGCCATTATTGTACCAATCAACTTAAGAATTGTTCTCCAGTACAAATACAGCTGAAGAGAACAGCAGATCCTGTACATGTCAGCAATAGAAGACAAAGGGTTTGCCCAAGCAGCTGGGCAGCCGTAATGCAGACGTCTTTATACCCGTCTCTCTAGTCATCTTTGAGAATGCAAATAAAGATAAACGAAAACCACTTCCTTCCTGGGCCTGAGGAGCTAACTCATCTGTGGAAATGAACTTCCATTCTCTCTGACAATTAGTTTTACTCTAAAATACAATAATTCTTTGAAGTCGCACCAGGAAAGGAAATACGGCATGCTCCACGTTAAGCAAAGGAAATATACAGTGCTGCCTGGACATTAATCTCATTTGCTCTGCACCTGATTTTTCACCGTTAGAATATTGCAGCAAAGCTCTGTGCTAAATCTCAAGCAATTTAGCTCAGCAAAGTAGATTAGTTAGAGCCAATGCAAAGCTCTACCTTATAACTTTCTTTCAGCAAAAGTGATATTCAGATATATAGTTTGAGGCTTGGACTGGAAACTGAGACGTTCTGCTTTTTCAGCTCTAAGAATATTAGATGCTAACAAAGGCAAGTGAAACAGGTACCTGTGGCCTGGACTCTTACTCTGAAAACATTTAAATCTTAAATGACTTTTATATAGTCAGTGCCATTTCTCCCAAAGGGAAATCTATTGTGGAAAGGCTCATGAAAAATAAGTTGGATGAGGTGAGAAGATTATTATGTACATCTATTTGTTGCTGCAAACATGCTTTTTCCAGGAACTCTCATCCAAGACTTAGCTGGTATTGAATAGTGTGGCTCCATATGAGACTCATCTGAAACTTGGGTGAATCCACAGCCAAGAGTTTTATCAGAATCTTTTGCTGGTTACAACCTGGCTTACTGTCCTCTGCACCACCTCAAATCCTCCTCTTCCACCAATCACTGCTGCAATAACTAAGTCCATGCAGGTTCTGGCCATTTTTGTACAAATGCATCAAATGCCTTGACCCTCAGGCCTGCACCATGTAGCCCTCACTTTCTACCACAGGCTTGTCTGACTTCCAGGGTGGGTTACTCTGAGAACATGCCAGCTGTCCCCTAGTGCCTGTGGGGCCCACTTTGCTACAGGTGGTGGAGTCGATGGATAAAGGACAGTTCGTAGGTACTCTGTCACTGTTCATCGGATGTCCTGGCTGTGCTGCAGGACAGAATATAACATGAGAATGGTGTAAGGAAGTTCAAATGTTCCCTCTAAAGGATTAAGTCTAAGTCTGTTGAAATGACCTGACATGGACAGACTAGCAGGAAAAAAGGCATATGAATTTATTTAACATGCATACACATGGGAGCCTTACACAAAGTAGGAGACTCAATGAGGGGACACATAATTGAAACTTTAATACCCTCTTCATAAGGAATAGGGAAAGGATGACTATAGAATTTTAGAGTAGTAGTAAATAACTTTAGGAGAGATAAATGGACTTGAAGACAGAAATTTGCTCATAAATGATTCTCTTGTAAAGAGAAAGGGATCACAGAACACACAATGATTTGAGACAAATTTCTGTGCTCCAGGTGTTTAATTTTCAGTCTCCTTCTCTGTAATATGAGTTTTCATCTTCTCCAACTAATGAAATTTTAGGGAAGAAAAAAAAGCAATTGTATTCCTCTTTGGCAGGTCCAGTTTCTAGATGGATAAGGGAATTTCAGAGAATAGCTCTACCCTGTGTTTCAGAGAGACAGAAGATTTGAGAGATTGGATCTAGGGAAGGTCAGAGACAACTTGAGACTGTTTCTTTAGTTCAACATGTCAAAGTGCCATATTTTGAGGTATAAGTTTTTTGATTCTCAACAATGACCAAGGGTAAAAGACAGATAAGTTCCAGCCAGGGAAGAAACCAGCAAGTGATTCAAGGTGGCTAAGAACAGATACATGCACACAGGCTCGAGTAGTGCAGCATTTGCTTATAGCAAGAGGAGACAGCATAAACACAAGATCCAGCCACTTGCAATGCAGAGGTCCCCCATGGCCAGTGGAGTTTGCATCAACACAGCAGTGTGGCTGTGCACACTCCACTGCATGCTACAGTGGAAGACCTCAACCCCTTTCCATGGGATTTGAAATACAGACAGTTGGGGTTGTGCCTGAGGACTACTGATGCATGCACGTATACATAGTGCACATCACACTGAGAACAGGAAAAGGCATTCTCTCAAAATGTAATTCCCCAATGGGTTCATCCTGCCTACTGCCCAGAAAAGCAGATTTACTGAGACAGTGGTATTGCAATAGAGAAGAGTTTACTAAATGCAGAGTAAGCTAAATGGAAGACAACAGTTTTACTGTTACTCAAATCAGCCTCCCTGAAAATTCTGAGGCTAGAGATTGTAAGGATAGTTTGGTGGGCAGGGAACTAGGGAATGTGGAATGCTGATTGGTTGAGTTGGGGATAAAATCACAGAGGGTTGAAGCTGTTGTTTTGTGCAGAGCCAGTTCCTGGGTGGAGGCTACAAGACTAGATGAGCCACTTTACTGGTCTGGGTGGTGCCAGCTGGTACATCAGAATGCAGGGTCTGAAATATACCTGGAACACCAATCCTAGGTTTTACAATAGTAACGTTATCCATAGGAGCAATAAAGGAGGTTAGGGTTCTTGTGGCCTCTGGCTACATAAGTCCTGAGCCATAATTTTAATCTTGTGGCTAATTTGTTAGTTTTATAGAGGAGATCTGATTCCCAAGCAAGGAGAGAGTTTTATTTTGGGAAGGGAGTGTTATCATCTTTGTTTCAAAGTTAAAATATAAACTAAATTTCTTCCATAGTTAGTTTGGTCTACACTCAGGAATGAGCAAGGACAGGTCATAGGTTAGAAGCAAGATGGAATCAGTTACATCAAATCTCTTTCACCACCATCATTTTAGTAAGGGCAGTTTCAACAAGGCAATGAGTCCAATACGGGCGGTGAGGGCTCTTCATCTTCTAGTATGGGAGTGCTCCCAGTCCAAGGCCTGTCCTATACAGCTCCCCAGGAGTAGGCAGACTCCACATGACTGTCCTTTCCAACTGGGACAATTAATAAAGCTCTTCAGAAGGTGCTGTGGGATTGAGCACTAATTCTTCCAAACAGTGGAAAATTGAATAACACACAATATTCTTGGCATTTCTTCCTTCCTGATTTTCCTTCATTCCTCACAGTAATCCCCAAATTTAAAAGCCTACACAAAAGACATTGTCTCTGATTTTACTTGGAAAACCCAAGTTAACAATTAGCAAAACTAGAATTAGCCTGTCATTAGGACTTTTTGTCATAGTAAGTAGAAATTTATAGCTGGATCTTTCTTTAGTCAGATGGCTAAAAAGGACCACCCCATTGCTGGAGAAAAAGCGTGGGTCAGCATCACAATCGCTGAACCCCTAGCTTGCGGGGGTTGGGGAAAGATTCAAGTAGAAGATGCATAGTTAGGTTTTACATGAGCTGTGGCATGTGAACAGTTTGGAGAGGGAAGGACATCATTTTAAGGATTTTAAAAATTAGCTGGCTTTTGTTAACTGCTTTGGAAATCTTGGGAGGTAAATATGATCTCAGGTCAGCCAGCTAACAATTCAAATGTATTTTGGAAGCCAGAAATCCTCTACGGTTGTGTATAAAGAGACTCTCATCTCCTGCAGTTGCAGAGAAGACCATGCTGAAAACCAGGCCCAAGATTTAATTGAAAGGATAGAAGAGCTTCAAAAGAGGTGGACTTCTAGCTCAGCATATTTCCTATGCAAAAGCAGGGCCCTGATAATAAAATAGCATAACTAAAATATAGAATTGGGATACTTGTGAAGGCAAGACTGTGAATCTTGAACCTAGATTCCCTTGAACCTTTCATTAATCAGAATCAGTCCTTCACAGAGGATAGAAGTATGCCTTTATTTGGAAGCTCTGCAGAGAGTGAGGAAAGTGGCCACAATATTAAAATCATCTTCTTTAAGATCTACCCGGTGAATCCTCATTGACTACAGACATAAAACCAAGGTCAGACCTCAGTTCAACTTAAATGGGGAAATTCTGTTCCTGCTCCGGGAGGGAGGAGCTCACACATGAAAATCATTGCAGGCATCACCTACTCCATTCCAGTAGGAGCTGGGAAAACACATGGAGAAGAACATACTGAGGGTGTTGGGCAGAGGCAGGGAGGGGAGTCAAATATTAAAGCGAGATAGAGGAGGAATTTTTCAGATGGGAGCGCTTACTGATGACATAAATAAATATCTTAGCTGGAACCCTGACCTGATCCTGACATGCTAAAGGGATGTAAAAGGCCTACAGTAAAGAAGCTAGATATTTCTTAACTTTCTGGGCATAGTTTTGAGGAACGAGTCAGAAGGCTAAAGGAGGTAGCAATGTTAGAATGACTCATTATATGAGACCAGATGCCTCACAGGTGGCACTCCCTTCACTAAAGTAATGAGAAATGCATGTATTCGATGTACCCAGAAGCTCCATGGTAACTGTCGTCTACAGGCAGAGTGACAGTAGGGTGTCACAGCCTGGGGTTTAGAATGGAATGGCTGAAGCCAAATGGTTGCACTTAACAGAAGCAGAGTGGAAATAATGACCCTAGTAAACAGCAAAAGGGGCTCTGTGATGAAGACTAACAGATCACTGTGAAGGAAGGGCCAACCAGGGTTTCTTTCACTTAGGGAACAGACAAAAATGGAGTGTTGGTGAGAAGATCGAGAGATGAGAGAGAAAGAGAGAGAGAGGAAAGAAAGAAAGGAGGAGTGCAGGGAGAGAGGGGGGAGAGAGAGAGAGACAGAGAGAGAGAGAGAGAGAGCACTACAAACTCACAGACCTAATTTTGGTTTTCAAATCAAAGCCAAGTCATAGGAACAAAGTCCACTGGCTAAAGGGAAGGACGGATCCCCTTTATACTGTAGAGGGCTCTGCACATCCCTACAGGTATAAATGACAACCATGCACCTATATTTACCAAGAGATTTACAGCCATTAACTAGGGTAACTATGCACTAGTAAACAAGGGATACTCCAATAGTATGAAGAACAAACACTGATATCAAATACCCAAAATGTCATAGTGGTCCTCAAATTAAATTGGGATATAAAGAGAATTAGGTATTAAATGGACTTTGGCCCAAGTTTGAAACCTGCTTATATTCTGTGCACTTTCTTCCATAGTATAATTGGGATAAATAGACATAAAAGCTGGCCTAACCCTCACGTTGACTCCCTCACCTATGAAATAACAGCCATCAGGATAGGAAGGGTGAAGGAGAAGCTGCTGAAACTTCCCCACCTCCTGAAACCAAGATAGCAAGTCAGAAGAAACATCCTGTCTCTGGAGGAATTTCTAAGGAACAAAAATGTGGATGAACCTATGAAGGCTGGTACAAAATTATAGATCTTTCTTGTGTCCTGCTATTGCCCATTGTATAGCATTCACTATGATGAGACACTCAACACTTATGTAAACAGAATGACTTCTCTTATCTGCCCATGAACAGAGAAACCATTGAGGCAGGGTTGGGAGCTTTGTGTGGGATCGAGACAATAAGCTCTGTCCCATTAAGTCTAGCCTAGCAACTGCTGAATATTCCACCTGTTATCAGCAGAGGACAACACTGGCTGTCTGATACGGCATCATCTCTTAAGAAGACTAACTCACCATTTGTAAAAGCTGATTACATTGAACCCCTTGCACCCTGTAGACACCAGCATTATTTTTCCCAACTGTAATTATATAAGATTGCCTTCCATGCCCAAAGGGTAACTTCTGGGATATTTGTGAAGGCAAAACTGAGAATCTTAAGCCCAGATTTCCTTGAACCGTTCATGAATCAGAATCAGCCCTTTCCAGAGGATAGAAGCCTACCTTTATTTGGAAGCTCTGCAGATATATCAGTGAGAAAAGTGCCCGCAATATTAAATTCTGCCAGGACAACCATGAAAAACAACTAACTTCTGCCAGAACAACCATGAAAAAAATGCTAAATTTAAGGGCATGAGATCCTAATTGCTTCAGACCAGGGGATTCATTTCATGGACAGGTAACTATGGAATGCACTTATTGGACAATATACCTCATCACTCAGAGGCTGCTGGCCCAAGAAAATGATGGACTAGCCTGCCAAATTCTTACTCAAGGCACCAGAGAGATGACAATTTAAGGTGGGTAGGAATTCTACACTCCAGTGGCCATTATGGCATGTGCTGTTATGTACTCAACAAGTGGGATGTATGTCTGGGAATCACAGGGTGAAAGTAGGGTTGGTCTCTCTTAGCAAGATTCTCAATAGCTTATTTGTAAAATTTGAATATCCATTTCCCAAAATTCAGACTATAAAGGGGGAATTCACCCAAAAAAAGTATCCAGGGAGAATTGCACTGAATTTGATGCTATTATCTGCTTAATTTGGGTTCCTGAGGCCAGTGAGCCAGCAAAGTTGGAAGTTACTACATTAATGGGCATCATAGACTCCGTTTACAGTGAGGATTTAGGATTGGTGCTAATGATGTTACCCAATTGTGGCAGAGGGAATATATGTGGAATCCAGGGGTTCCTGAGTGCTTCCATGCCATGTTAACAATGTGTATAGAAAACTGCATCAATCATGGCCTGATAATTTTTACAAATTAATTATAGACTCCAAACCCTGGAAGTAGGTCTAGCAAGCAACCTACATCCACTGAAGTGCTGGCCAAGACTGAGGAATGGTGGCAGTAGAGGAAGATGATAGAGATCAATTGTGGCTCCCGAGACCCTCTGCAGAGGCAACAGGACCTGTAACTTGTTCTCCTCATACTCTTGAGTTAAGCCCTTGCAGAGCTGGTGCCTGGCTGCCACCTTGGTCTAGAAGCCAACGCCCACATTAGAGTCAGCTCCTTAATACTGACTGCTTTGGAAATAACATGAGAGGAAGTGTGTTTGGGAGCACCCTGTAGGTTGTTACCATGGATTTAGAACTGAGCGGAGGAAGGACTGAAGTGTAATGCGGCCCCAGGTAAGTCCTCAGCAGATCCCACAGGTAATTCTGGAGCTGGGATGGCCGTTCAAAGTTCTCTCAAATTTGGAAAAGAGGGTGGGTCAATGGGTGGACATGGACAGTCACTAGATTTGGGCTGCCCCTCAGGAAGGAGTGCGACATTGGAGGTGGCAGTTGCCTTCAGTGAGGACAATGGCCAGAGAGGGTGAAAGCTGAGAATTGTCAGCCATCAACTGTCTTGGCTGCTGGAAAAGTGTGTGCCTGAGTCCAGAAAATGGTATGGAGGCAATGCACCACAGCATTCACTAAGCATGGAACAGGGATCCCTGCAGAGGAATTGCTGGTTCCCGAAAAAGAAAAGCAAGAGTCAGTCCCAGTTCTTAATGCAACCAGCCTAGAAACAGAGCAACAACAGAGCCCAGAGGTGAAGAGCAGGACTCTGGAGCGGAGCACTTGAAGAAGCATTCCCAACCAGGCTGCTTACAACATGCGTGACCGTGTGCAACCTCCTTCAGCCATCCGGGCCTCAGCTTTATTTTCTGATTGTTTGTTTAATCAGTAAAATGAGGGTTATGGCCATGCCAACCTCCAAGGATTATTTTGAGGATAAAAAGTTAATATTTGTAAAGCATGTAAGATGATGTCATAGAGTAAACTCTACAGAAGGATTTGTTGATTAATAGAATGGGCCCACATATTAGCATTTATAGCCACCATTAGAAAACAAGCTTAAACAGAAAAATTAACAAAAGAAGATATCTGGATACCAGAGGTTAGGAAATATTAGATAATGGAGGAAAGGGATTATTTTTTAAAGAAGGATGTAGTTGAGAAAATAGTGGACAATTTAAACTGCTTCGGATCTACATGAGAAGTCGGGACTTAAAATGTACATACAATTAAAACATATTTTGTCTTAAATATACATGTAAATATCCACAATTATAGCTCATATATATTAATTATAAGTGTAAGGCATAATTATAATATATCCATAATATAATAAGTATGATAATATAAACAATAAAGTTTAGGGAAATATCCTTTTTCCCAAGAAGAAATCACACTCATGTTCTAGTATATGCCAATAGCAATATAGACTGCAAGACAAGCTGTTTATACCTTATCCAACAGGATTCATGCCAAAAGAGAATACAAGAACATAAATTTCTAAAATAAAAAAATTAAATTTAAATATCTAAAATGTAAAGTTATTTGAAAATAATTTTAAAATGAAAACAACTCCAAAGATTTTTAAAGATGCATTTGGAAAGCCTGCTATGTCTTCAAACATTTTTCCTCTTTGGTAGTGGAATAAGGATTTCAAGCACAAATTTACCAGCGACTATTTTGCTGAGCAAACTCAATGCCACACCCTTGTTCGTTACTTTTTCAGGCTCCGACCCACTGCTTCTCTCCCTTTAATTTCCCACCATGCACACTGGCCCAGTTGGTGAGAAGATCTATTCTGCGCTCTCATGTGCGAAGGTGATGTATTGGCAGCTTCAGCCTCCAAAGGTTTTTCTCATTACTGAATTCCCAGTAGCTATTCCTCTACATCGTAATTGGATAGTACTTTTTAGGAGCAAGTGTCCAGGACATAGAGTGCCACAAACACTAGGTGCATTCTAGAGAAATGAGAAGATGATATCCATGAATAGCAGAGGATCATAGACAAATGCATTCCCCAAGGTGAGGGGAAACAATCAATAGCAGAAATGAGAAAAGCTGGCTTCAGTGGTGTCCTGATTGAGAAAAGAGCCTTCCCACTAAACCAGTGACGCTCAATTAGTGAATGCAATCCATGCACCTTTTTCATTGGATAATTAAAGATCTATACCTGACCTCTCCATGTCTTCAAATCTGCAGTCTTTAAACACACACACACACACACACACACACACACACACACACACACACACGAGATACTTGTTTCCCATTTATTAATACTCTTAATTATTCAACAATGATGCCTATTTAAACACCTAATGGATTATTTGATTTTAATAGTTAATAATACCACGTCAAGTGATAAAGATCAAGTATTTTTCAGAACAATACGTTTTCAATTAGGCATTTTGAAAAGTACTATGTTTAGGAAAGTGTACACATGATAATGATTGAATTCTTTTAAAAATGATGTGCTGAATCAGTGGCTGATTCTCAGTAAAGGGATTGAAATGATCATGGTTTATGTTCGTTGATTCACTGAACACATACTTAGAGGTGCTTGAGAGGTATCGGGCACGATTTTGGTGAAAAACGGGCAAAGGTAAATAGGTCTCTGCTCTCCAAAAGAAAGAGCAGTAACTCTAAGCTGAGCATTACGGTATTGTGGGAACATTGCACACAGGAGGGAAAACCCACTGGGGTCTACCCATGCTATCATATGTGCATGCCCAAATACACACATTGTGGTCTTCAAGATTATTGTATTTACCCATAGGATATTTATTGCAGTTATGCCTAAAATAGAAAACAGACAGATGAGAATTGATGTTAAGCATTAAAAAATTCAGCCAGGGTAATTTTCAGTAGAAAACCAAAGAGAGTGTTGTGTTGTAAAAGAGCATGCTATGATATAATTTCTGAGAATAGATTCCTGTTTTAGTTATCATAATTAGCACATATCTTATGCTATATACCTAAATGACACATTATTATCATTAATGTAATAAATTATTAACTTTGTTAACTTGCCATAATCTAAGTTTGATTGTAGGAATTAATAAAAATCTCCCATATTCCAAAAGTGCACCCCATAATACTTACCTATAAAAAATATAGAAGTTTTTAGGTTCTATCAGATTATATAGAAATAAAATATTTGTAAGACAATCACATAAAATTTTTAATTGTATCAAAAATCACATATAAAATTTATCACTTTAATCATTTTTAATCGTACAGCGTAGGAATTTTTGTTTTGTTTTGGAGAAGCAGTCTCGCTCTGTTGCCCAGGCTGGAGTACGGTGGCACGATCCCGACTCCCTGCAACCTCTGCTTCCCAGGTTCAAGTGATTCTCCTGCCTCAGCCTCCTGAGTAGCTGGGACTACAGGCGTGCACCACCACATCTGGCTAATTTTTATATTTTTAGTAGAGATCAGATTTCACCATGTTGGCCAGGCTCGTCTTGAACTCCTGACTTCAGGCCATCCACTTGCCTCCGCCTTCCAAAGTGCTGGGATTACAGATGTGAGCCACTGTGCCCAGCAGCATAGGAGTTTTAAGTATATATACATTGTGGTGAAACAGACCTCCAGAATTTTTTCAACTCACAGAACTGGAACTCCATAATATATCCAGTAAACAACAATTCTCCTTTGCCTATTCTCCCTATACCCTGGTAACTACCATTCTACTTTCCATATCTATGAGTTTGGCTACTTTAGATACCTCTTATATTTGGGATCATATAGTATTTGTGCTTTTGTGCCTAGCATATTTCATTGAACATAATATCCTCGAGGTTCATTCATGTCATAGCAGGTGTCAGAATTTCCTTCCTTTGTAAGGCTGCATGGTGTTCTATTGTATATACATAGCACATCTTGTTTATCCATCAGTCACATCACAAATAGTTTTAATTAATTTTAATATACACTTATTTTTCCCCTAGTTTTTCAGAGTAATACTTGTTCATTTTAGGACATTTTAAACAATAGAAAAAATGAATAAATAATTCATTTCAAATTTTATAATTCTAGTATCCAATGCTAATCACCATAATTTTACATATTTCCTTCATAATATTATATATATATATATTTTGCTGTTGTTTCTGCTTACTTATAATAATAATTTCACATGTGAATGCATGTTCCTACTAAAATTTATTTAACCATTCTTCTAGGACACCAAATAGAAAGCACTTGGTGTGATAGGAGAGAGAGAGAGAGAGAGAATGGAAGCTTATATTGAATGACTCAATGGGAATATAAAGAAGTGAATAATATTTAAGAAATATAGTCTTTTTGTGTACCTGAGTTTCATCACTTTCTTCCAATAGTTTATGTACATTTTTCATGGTTTCCAGTTTTGAAATATTTTATTAGATTTTTAATAGGGCTTCTTTTAAAATAGAATTAAACCAGTTATTACTAGTGTGAAGAAAGTTTGTAGGCCAGTTATATTGATCTTTTCTAGGGTTTTACTGACGGATATTAAAATTATAAAACAAATACGTATCTTTGATTGTCTAGAACTACAATCATCTTAATAATTAAGTCATCATCTATATGTTACTGACTTTGCTACATATTTCAAAGCAATATTAAATAATGTTAAGAGTAAGTGTCCTTGTTTGTGGTTTGATTTCTCTTGACATTGCTCTGGTATTTTGTGGGAAATTGTCACCCTTGATGCTGCATGTTAAAGTTGTAATAATATTTAGAGGGTAACTTAACTTTTCTTCTTTTGCAAATTAACATATTTATGAAGACATACAGAAAACACAAAGCTAGGAACTAATAGTAAGGTTTGATCAAATATCAGAATTTAGCTCCTTGAAAAACAGTCCACTTTTCCAAAAACAATTTACTTTGTAAGACTCCTTTTCAGATTTTACCTGGCTGTGCCTACCAACCCTACACTGTCTTGTTGTGAACTTTGCCCAATCTCAGTATCCCATCTTGAAAGATCAGCATTTAAAACCACTTGAGCAAAGAGTCTAAAACAGTCTAATTATCCTTTCCTAGTCACATCACAGAAGATGACTTGAGTAGCCAAATTAGTGGTGAAGTTATTTTCTGCTTTCTTTATGAAGTAGTTAAATAAATATAACAATGGGAAGAGAATAGTAACATCTTTGAAGAAGGCTTCAAGAATATATTAGACATCCTCCTAGGAAGATGTCTTAGGGAAATAGTTTTCTTTGGAAAATAATTTTGATCAGTCACTTTTGAAAAGATGATGAAAGCCCGAGGTTTGACTAAACAAAAAAATCAAAAATACATAACATTTACATATTATCTTTAACATAAATAGAAATAATATGTAAACATATGCAAGAGAACAGGGGAACAAATATTTTGTTATTTGAAAGGCAGTAAGGGGGAATAAGCAAGAGGAAATGAAGAAGAGAAGATGGTGGAAAACTAGACAAATAAAGACAGAACGAGACCTGGTTAGATGGAGAGGATGTAAATGTCATGGAAAATAATGTCTGAGAAACATTTTACAAACAGCTAGTATCTACACTTCCATTTAAATGTTTGCATGGATGAATACAACCTAGCTTCCACCTTTCCTCTGAAATATTCCCTCAAAATTTACTCAGAACTATTTAGTTAAATAATTGGTGATTATTACCGTTTTGGTACATCTGTATCTATTTTTACCGTGCTGTATTTACACAATTATACTTACGGTATGTCTGCATAGATCACTTGACATTCTCCCCCCCCTTTTTGTTTGTATATAGGTATATATATATATATATATCTAGATATATCATATATGAAGTCTCTGACAAGGTGCTTTTTTGCTGCATAGCCTTTATCTGATGAATTGCTAGGTGTAGACTGGGTGCTTTAGACTCTGGTTTGGTGTATTTTTTTGAGGGCACTCGCTCTACTTCAGGGTTCCACAAAATGTTTCTGTAAAGTGCCAGATAGTGAATATTTAGGGTTTTGCGGGTCACACAGTCTCTGTTTCAACTACTCAATGCTGCCTTTGTATTATGAAAGCAGTCACAGAAAATATGTAAACACATCAGTATGGCTGTATTCCAATAAAACTTTATTTACAAAACAGGCAGCAGGACAGATGTGGCCCCTGAGCCATAGTTTGCTGACCCCTAATTTAGCTCCACTTGCTTCTATAATTGGGCCAGTGAGGACACTCTAAAACTTTGGGCTGCCCAACCAAATCACTTACCTTGCCCTCGGGCAAAAATCCACTCTATTTCCAGTTTTGCTACAGGCAAGTGCCCCAGGCTCCACTTTTGCAGTTTTGAATGCTCTTCCACTGGGCAAGATGAGGGGGCAAAGGGAAAGGGAGTGAGCAGGTTTAGTTCAGGCACATGTGTTGCCGTAGCACAAAGACAGATGAAGGAACTGTCTGCTCCAAAGTTCAGGGGATGCCTGGAGCAGAGGACGAGTGAGAGTTGAGAGATGAAACAGGAAGCTTGGATGTCAATAGCTTTTGAGCTAAGCACCAAGCTGACGCGCTGGGGACAGGTATCAGAGCTTGCTTAAAGGGCAAGAAATGCAGAATAGTGAGAAATTAGGACAACTGCTGTTGCCCCTGGTTGGCTTTTAGAGCTGCTGATGAGCAGAGCATGGGGTCAGCATGTGTGCATTGTGCTGGATGCATTTAATGGGGCAAGACATTTAAAGCTTCTAGTTAAAAAAAAAAGGGGCCTAGTGGAAAGACTGTGGTAAAGAGGGGCAGATCAGGATTGATACTGGAAAGGGGGCTCTTCAAGGACTCACTTTGTGAGAGAAACTGAGGTTTGTCCTCAGGTTGCTGCAGACCCAGGAAGATCCACTCTGCCATTTCCTAGGTGGGGCAGGATGCTCCAAGTCACTAAGACCTCCTTCCAGCGTCACTGTAAGTACCCACATTTCCAAATCTCTACCATAGGCATGGTGCAAATTCTTTATGCAGGAACCTCCTTAGGTAAATCAGTGGACACAGGGAGCAGGAGCATATGGCCTTCCACTGCCCATCACAAATACCTGAGTCCCGATCTGCTGTATCTAAGGCACTCCCTCACCTGGAGACTCATGGGACTTCCTGCAGCTGCAGTTGCTTAGAGGTGGTCTCCTCCAGCCACCACCCCATGGAATGTGGGGCTGCCGTGTAGCTGTGAACGCCCCTAGACTAGTTCCCTAGGGGCAGTCACAGGTGGTGTGGCAGGGCCTGGGGTTAGCATGGCTCCACATTCTTCTATGCCTTCTGTTCTAAGGACACTTGGCTCCAGAGGAAGTAACCTGGACTGGATCTGTGCTCTCCTTTCAAACCATTGTGAAGCTGTATTGCTTCCATTCCAAATCTCGATGGTTTATCTTTAAAGGTGAAAAATTCTGCCATTTTAAGTCATGCTGCTATAAAGACACATGCACACGTATGTTTATTGCAGCACTATTCACAATAGCAAAGACTTGGAATCAACCCAAATGTCCATCAGTGACAGACTGGATTAAGAAAATGTGGCACATATACACCATGGAATACTATGCAGCCATCAAAAAGGATGAGTTCATGTCCTTTGTAGGGACATGGATGCAGCTGGAAACCATCATTCTCAGCAAACTATCGCAAGAACAGAAAACTGAATACCACATGTTCTCACTCATAGGTGGGAATTGAACAATGAGAAAACTTGGACACAGGAAGGGGAACATCACACACCAGGTCCTATTGTGGGGAGGGGGGAAGGGGGAGGGTTAGCATTAGGAGATGTATCTAATGTAAATGATGAGATAATGGGTGCAGCACACCAACATGGCACATGTATACATATGTAACAAACCCTGCATGTTGTGCACATGTACCCTAGAACTTAAAGTACAAAAAAAAAAAAAAAAATTCTGCCATTTTCTAAGGTTCACTTTTGTGAAAGTTTCACTTTGAGTAAATTCTCGTAGTATCTTGATGACTTCAGAAAGGTTTGAAAGAGTTGTCAAGGCACAACCATACTGATGTTTCCTAAGTGCTTTAATTCACTTTCTCAGTTTATTCTAGAAATGCTATACATAGCATTGTACGTAGTAAGGTGCAGATTGGTGCGAAGGTCACCTAATTTGATCTAAAGCAATATAAGAGGAAAGTCCTAGTTAACCTCACTTTCTAGATTATGTCACCTTGATCTCAGATCCTAATGTTGCACATCCAGCAATCCTTCTTAGGGCCAGGGTTGAAATATTTTGGTCCCTCTATGGAAATATTCATGTCACCAAGGCCCTAATTTCTGCAGAATGGACATCTGATACTCATCCAAACACTATCCTAACACTATCAGAAAGAAAAAAAGAAATTAAAAATACACACACACACACACACACACACACACACACATGAATTCTTATCTTCTGTACATTTTTTATAGTATGGAATGGGAAAGTGAAGTAGTAGTTCTATAGCTTACAGTAGAAATATTTTAGAATTATGCCTGTGACTCTAAGTTGAAAATCTGATTGGAAAAGATCCTCATGGAGGTGCATTCAAGCCTGTCAGTATGCAGAAGTGAAAATAGCCGGTTCCTGCCTTAACCGATGACATTACCTTGTGAAATTCCTTCTCCTGGCTCAGAAGCTCCCCCACTGAGCACCTTGTGACCCCCGCCCTTGCCCGCCAGAGAACAACCCCCTTTGACTGTAATTTTCCACTACCTACCCAAATCCTATAAAATGGCCCCACCCCATCTCCTGTTGCTGGCTCTCTTTTCGGACTCAGCTCACCTGCACCCAGGTGAAATAAACAGCCTTGTTGCTCACACAAAGCCTGTTTGGTGGTCTCTTCACAGGGACGCATGTGACAACAGGGTACGTGGACTTGGCATCTGAAATGTGAGTTGATTTATTATCCTGGATAAATAAACTAAAAATAAGAAAATATTTTGAAGCTGATAAATTTGAAGTAGAACTCTATCACTTTACAGTTAAAAAAGGTAAAAATACTTTCATTCTTTTTGTTTGCAGAGACCTGGGGCTGAGGAACAGAAAACAAACACATTTTTATAATGTAACACTGAAAGAAAGAACACAGAGGTAGATAGTTCCACTTGTAAAATCACCATCTTCCCTACTCTTACTTGTCAACTTCATATTTGCTTTTGGAGTCCATTTTTCAAAAATTTTTATGTTTTCCCCCATCCTAGAAAAGAGAGTCTCTGACAAAGAAAAGCTAAAAATTTCTTGGCTACAATGACATCTTGGTTATTAAACTGAATCTCATCAATATTTAATTATCTCTGTAAACACAAGAAGAGAAAATGCAAAATTATCAGGTCATTTATTTGGGTAGTTTTGCTTTTTGCTGAAACAATTCACAAAAGTTATATTTAGGATTTACTAAGAATGGACAAGATTTACTAAGATTCTGAGGCTTAGGAAAGCATCTTATTCATCATCTGTATTTTATAAGGGAGAAGATTGCCTCTCAGGGAGGTAAAGAGAGTGGCTCAAGGTCACTTGAGATTTCAATGACGATCGGAACTGGAACCATTTTCTCTCTATTTTGCGCCTTGAGGCCCTCTCTTAGGCTGAAAGTCCATCCATAGAGGCTTATTTCATATTTTCAGTCAAGTACCTAATAGCTCTTAATTCCTGCTAGATAATCTAAATTAAGACTACAAGCATAGATTTTTTTTTTTAAGAATGTATGAGAATAAGGGCAAAGCACTGTTAGTTCATCTATTTATTAGCTTAGTATTTATTGAGCGCCTTCTCTGGGCCAGGCAGAGAGCAGGGAATGGGGAGCGCAAGGTAGGAAGGGTATTTATGCTGTCTTAAGAAAGCTTATAGTCTAAGAATATGCAGGAAATGGGCAGTGCAAATGAACATGATGCAAACAGTGATTAGTATTGTACTCAGAAGGACATTTTCAGCGGCTGCTAGAGGGAGAAAGGAAGAGGGTGTTGCCAACAGGACTAGGGCGAGTTTCAGGGAAGAAACTACACATGTCCATGAAGGAGTCTTCCTTTGGCAACTTCTGGAGTTGGCATTGAAGTTTTCTTCTGTGGGTCTCTACAGCAACGCTTATCTCTTGATTAGAAATGCAGTATTTGGTGGGTAGGCTTGAAATGCAATATTTTGTTGGTAGCCATAAAGGATTAACAGAATTTCAAGGGCACTTTCTTGGCATCAAATTACTCTGAAATAACTGCTATTTAAAACATTGCTTGTAGAAAACGACAGGAATTCAATGTGATGAAAAACGTAAGACCCCCTGAAAAGAATGAAAACACCCAAATCGAACACCAGCCCTCCCGAAGAGCCACATGGTTCTGTGCCCTTCTCCCAGGTCAGACTGTTAAGGGCATTGAGCCAAGTGCACATGCCTATTGAGTTTTTCTCAACCCTAGGGCATGGGGCTGAACGTGCTGTGAAGGACAAGCCATACCGACTGATTGATTAAGGAGGATCAGTAATAACAACACAAAAGTTTCATTAACATCCCATAATTATTTGAGTAGAATTCTGATATATTCCATATTATGTATATGGTCTTCCAGGGAAGGGAGGACAGAGATGACAGAGTTAATTTTGTAGGTGGGGCAGTGTCTGCTTTGAGGCATCCTGTAGGCACTTCAGTGTGAGATGGGAAGATTAGGAGAGGAAGCTGTCTGGAGACAGGGCAGATCAGGAAATTGCCCTTTGTTAGAACCAGTCTCTAGATATTGACGCCGGTCATGTACATGAAGTAACTCCAGGTGGCACAGAGCTATGCTTTTGACCTGAGACCCGTGATATCCAGGGTGGTTCCAGGTGGGGGAGGTGGCTGCCATGGTCACCAGGTGGGATTAATGCTCAGCTGACTCTACCTTAGTCCCCTGCTGACCAGGAGCAAGGGTGATAACAGTGGCAAGAGCTGCCAGGTTGTCAGAGCCCTGCCAAGCTAATGGGGAGTTAGCGCAAGAAAGTTCTTGGGAAATGGGAGATGCAATGTACATAGTGTTAGAAACATCTTATGGGCATAATTGGTGTGCTAAAAAGGGAAGTGTGTTTTGGTGAGATAACCTCAAACACTGTGAATTTGAAACAATAAGACACATTTCAGACTCCCTTTAGTGGTATTTTTGAAGCTTGCTAAAACCCTTGGTTAATACTGACTTGGTAATCTGATAGCTAAGCCTTCAGTCAAGGATGCTAAAGCTTACAATTGGAGAGGCACAAGGTCTCTCTCTCTCTCTCTCTCTCTCTCTCTCTGTGTGTGTGTGAGAGAGAGAAGGCCTAGGCAGCCCCTTAGGCAGCTGTGTGTGTGTGTGAGAGAGAGAGAGAAAGAGAAATGAATTTTTGCCACGGGCTAGTAAAATGTTTGACAACCAACTCTCTGGGAGGGCAAGTTTTGCTTTGTAGAATTCGCTGATTTTATTTACCCAGTCTATCATTGATGGGCATTGGGTTGATTCCAGGTCTTTGCTATTGTGAATAGTGCTGTAATGAACATACACGTGCATGTGTCTGTATAACAGAATGATTTATAGTCCTTTGGGTATAAACCTAGTAATGGGATTCCTGGATCGAATGGTATTTCTGTCTCTAGATCTTTGAAGTGAGGAAAGAGAGAGACCCTCTCATACTGTTTTATATTGTTTTATACTCAGTACCTGTTTTAAGAAAAAACAAGGAAGTAAAACCAAAGACAGGCAGCCCAGTGCCAGGCCCGAAACCAGGTCTCGGCCTGCCTGGCCTAAAGCCAGTAGTTAAAAATCAACTCATAACTTAGAAACTGATGTTATTCATAGATTCCAGACATTGCATAGAAGAACACTGTGAAACTCCCTGCCTTGTTCTGTTTCTCTCTGACCACCGGTGCATGCAGCCCCTGTCACATACCCCCTGCTTGCTCAAATCATTCACGACCCTTTCATGTAAAATCTTTAGAGTTGTGAGGCCTTAAAAGGGACAGAAATTATGCACTCGGGGAGCTCGGATTTTAAGGCCGTACCTTGCCAATGCTCCCAGCTGAATAAAGCCCTTCCTTCTACAACTTGGTGTCTGAGAGGTTTTGTCTGTGGCTCATCCTGCTACATTTCTTGGTTCCCTCACTGGGAAGCGAAGTAACTGACAGACGGCCTAGGCAGCCCCTTAGGCGGCTTAGGCCTGCCCTGTGGAATATCCCTGTGGATGACTCCAGCCAGCCTGAGTGATCCAAAGAGCACTCTGGGGTAGGCAATTGTCCCGGTGGAACGCCTCACCAGAGTAGCGGGTAGCAGTCCCCCGTGGAGGTTTAACACAGTGGCTGAACACTGGGAGGAAATGGCACTTGGAGTCCGGACATCTGAAACTTGGTAAGACTAGTCTTTGGAACTTGCCCACTCCATCTGAGTGGAAGCGTGGCCTGATCACCCACGGTGTGCCTGCATTGGCACTTTTGTTCTGGTTTTGGCTTGACTTGACTTGGTAAGACTAGTCTTTGGAACTTGCCCACTCCATCTGAGTGGAAGCGTGGCCTGATCACCCATGGTGTGCCTGCATTGGCACTTTTGTTCGGTTTTGGCTTGACTTGACTTGGTAAGACTAGTCTTTGGAACTTGCCCACACCATCTGAGTGGAAGCGTGGCCTGATCACCCACGGTGTGCCTGCATTGGCACTTCCGTTCTGGTTTTGACTTGACTTGAATTGCTGGATACTTTGGTTTTGGTTTTGACTTGGCTTGAATTTCTTGGTACTCGGATTTTGAATTTCGTGGTGTTCTAATTTTGGTTTGGTATAAACGATAAAAGTGTGTGTGTGCCCTCTTTACCCGTTCTTTGTTTTGTGGTGAGTGTGTGTGGTGTGAGTGTGGTGTGTGGTGTGAGTGTGTTGTGTGGTGTGAGTGTATTATTTTGTCTTGCGAAAACATGGGTCAGGTGCAAAGTAAGCCCACCCCATTGGGAACTATGTTAAAAACTTTCAAGAAAGGGAAAAAGAGGGAGGAGACAGAATTTATATAAAACAGGTTATATGGTAAATTCTTGTCCTGAAATAAATTAACTGGTTGTTTAAAAAAAATGTTTGTAATAGGTCAGACAGTTAAGACATGTCGAAAAATTGTCTGCAAAAGTCATAAAAGAAAAAGATTTTTATGCAAAAATGTTGTGTAATTTAAAAGTAATAAGGCCTCCTGAGTACTACTGAAGAAACAGTTTATGTGCAAAGTGTATAAAAAAAGTAAAATATATCTTTGGTAAAAAGATAAGAAGGAGGCATAAGAATGTGGATTTTTACCTACATTAAAAGGTTGAAAAATATTATTGTTTTGAAAGTTTAAGCAAGTTTTAAAACGTTAATTGTATAGAAAATTCTGTGTGTAAACATATTAGCTGAAGTTAAAAAAGGTATCATCCAGTTTTTCCGTGAACTGGACATTAAAGTAAAATGCAGCAGGTTTTTCTTAAAGCATCAAACTGCTCTTTAACAAAAATTATAAAAGGTTAAAAAGAGTCTATAAAATCTTACCTTATGGTCAAACATAAAAAAATGAACAAATATGTCTACAAGGTTTTATTAAAATTAAGTTCAACATTAATAACACACTAATATAAAGGTAAAATTTACCTTATCTGGTATAAAAATCATATAAGAAGCATTATTAAATATAAAATGGTGTTTAACTTTCTTTGGTCTAAAAACTAATAAAAATAGGTGCTAAAGGAAACATTCATTTTGCTAGAGGATCATAGAAGTTAAAGACTTAAAACAAACTTTGACAATTAAGACAACATACCAAGATGCAAATGCCTGGTTGAAATGGATCAAATATTCCATTGGCACGTTAAACAAAAGCAATTGTTATGCTTGTGTATATGGCAGGCCAGAGGCCCTGATTGCCCCCTTCCACTAAGGTGGTCCTCCAGTCGACCAGGTGTGGGCTGCATGGTAGCTCTTTTCCAGGGTTCTACAGCCTGGAATATTAAGTCATGCCAAGCTCTCTCTGCTATATCCCAAAGTCCCTGCAGGTCAGCCCCCGAGGGCCATCCAGCTTCCATCTCCCAACACTAAGTTCACTTCATGTCTCTCATGGCATGAGAGTCTCAGGGAGGAGACTTAACATTCCTTGGAGACTTGAAGGGATGCAGTGAGCTTAAAATATTTTTTATATATATATAGGAAAAAAGGTTTAATTGACTTATAGTTCCATGTGGCTAAGGAGGCCTCACAATCATGGCGGAAGGCAAGGAAGAGTAAGTCATGTCTTACATTGATGGCAGCAGGCAAAGAGAGAGCTTGTGCAGGGAAACTCCTGTTTTTAAAACCATCAGATCTCATGAGACTTATTCACTATCACAAAATCAGCACAGGAAAGACCCACCCCCATAATTCAGTTGCCTCCCACCAGGTCCCTCCCACAACATAACATGTGGAATTCAAGATGAGATTTGGGTATGGACACAGCCAAATCTTATCACTTTATTATTATTATTATTATTATTATACTTTAAGTTCTAGGGTACATGTGCATAATGTGCAGGTTTGTTACATATATATACTTGTGCCATGTTGGTGTGCTGCACCCATCAACTCGTCAGCACCCATCAACTCGTCATTTACATCAGGTATAACTCCCAATGCAATCCCTCCCCCTCCCCCTTCCCCATGATAGGCCCCGGTGTGTGATGTTCCCCTTCCCGAGTCCAGGTGATCTCATTGTTCAGTTCCCACCTATGAGTGAGAACATGCGGTGTTTGGTTTTCTGTTCTTGCGATAGTTTGCTGAGAATGATGGTTTCCAGCTGCATCCATGTCCCTACAAAGGACACAAACTAATCGTTTTTTATGGCCGCATAGTATTCCATGGTGTATATGTGCCACATTTTCTTAATCCAGTCTGTGACTGATGGACATTTGGGTTGATTCCAAGTCTTTGCTATTGTGAATAGTGCTGCAATAAACATATGTGTGCATGTGTCTTTATAGCAGCATGATTTATAATCCTTTGGGTATATACCCAGTAATGGGATGGCTGGGTCATATGGTACATCTAGTTCTAGATCCTTGAGGAATCGCCATACTGTTTTCCATAATGGTTGAACTAGTTTACAATCCCACCAACAGTGTAAAAGTGTTCCTATTTCTCCACATCCTCTCCAGCACCTGTTGTTTCCTGACTTTTTAATGATTGCCATTCTAACTGGTGTGAGATGGTATCTCATTGTGGTTTTGATTTGCATTTCTCTGATGGCCAGTGATGATGAGCATATTTTCATGTGTCTGTTGGCTGTATGAATGTCTTCTTTTGAGAACTGTCTGTTCATATCCTTTGCCCACTTTTTGATGGGGTTGTTTGTTTTTTTCTTGTAAATTTGTTTGAGTTCTTTGTAGGTTCTGGATATTAGCCCTTTGTCTGATGAGTAGATTGCAAAAATTTTCTCCCATTCTGTAGGTTGCCTGTTCACTCTGATGGTAGTTTCTTTTGCTGTGCAGAAGCTCTTTAGTTTAATTAGATCCCATTTGTCAATTTTGGCTTTTGTTTAAAATTTTTAAGAGCTTATCAATCAGTCAGCCCTTGTTCATCCCCGAGCAGGTGTGTTGTGGACCTTTACTGGGCACTCTGCTGAATAACTGGAGTGGCACTTGTGCTTTAGTCCATTTGGCTATCCTTTTCACCCTGGCATTTCATCAACCAAAGAAAAAGAAATAATTATAAGACATGGTAAAGCGAGAGAAGCCCCTTATAGGTTTCCCAACTCTCACATCTATTTAGACACAATTGGAGCCCCACAAGGAATACCAGATCAATTTGAAGTTTGAAATCAAATGGTTACAGGATTTAAGTCAATATTTTGGTAGATGACAGTCAATAAAAATGTAGATTAGATAAACTACATCTATTACAACCAACAGCAGCGAGCTTTTCGTGAGTTAAAAAGAAAAATGCATGTCGGCCCCAGTCCTGAGGCTACCTGACCTGACAAAACTCTTTACACTCTACGTGTCAAAAAGAAAAAAAATGGCAGTTGGGGTTTTAACGCAGACTGTAGGGCCCTGGCCAAGGCCAGTGGCCTATGTCTCAAAACAAGTAGATGGGGTTTCCAAAGGCTGGCCTCCATGTCCAAGGGCCCTGGCAGCACAGCCCTATTAAAACAAGAAGCAGACAAGCTAACTCTTAGGTAAAACCTAAAGTCTCCCCATGCTGTGGTAATTTTAACAAATACCAAAGGACACCATTAGCTAATGAGTGCTAGACTAATTAGATACCAAAGCTTGCTCTGTGAAAATCCCCACATAACCATTGAAGTTTGCAATACCCTAAACCCCGCCACCATGCTCCTGGTATCAGAGAGCCCAGTTAAACATAACTGTGTAAAGTATTGGACTCAGTTTATTCTAGTAAGCCCAACCTCCGAGACCATCTTTAGACATCAGTAGATGTCTAAAGATGGTCTGGAGTTGTACATGGACTGGGAGTTGTACATGGATGGGAGCAGCTTCGCCAGCTCCTGCAAAGTGACTCTGAAGAAGACGACAAGCCCTGCTCCAGTCCCACCCGGAAGCTGACTGGTCCATGCACAGCTGAAGCATGAGGAAACTCATCGTGGGACTCATTTTCCTTAAAATTTGGACTTGTATGGTAAGCACTTCAATTGACCTTCCTCAGACTGAGGGTTGTTCCCAGTATATACATCAAGTCACTGAGGTAGGACAAAAGATTGCTACAGTCCTATTACTTCATGGTTATTATAAGTGTACCAGGACTCTGAAAGAAACTTGTTTGTATAATGCTATTCTATCCAAGGTATGTGGCCCAGGAAATAACCAACCTGATGCGTGTTGTAACCCATTTTAAGCTCCCGTGACCACACTTTTTAAAATAAAATTAAGAACTCATCCTGTTCTAGGTGACATGAGTAAAGTAATAGCTAGGACAGAAGAAAGAGGGATCTCCAAGCATATGACCCTAAAATTTAATGCTTGTGCCACTATCAACAGCAATCGGCATATAATAAGATGCAGTTCTTTAAATTAAAAAAAAAAAAAGATTACACAGCAAGAAATAAGTATATCTGCCATGAATTAAGCTCATGTGCAAATGTATGTAATTACTGGTCTTATGTCATCTAGACTATTGTAAAAAGGATAAAAAAGATCCTGTTATAGCTCCAAAAAGGAGAAGGCAGCCCCTCCTTCCCTCCTTTGTAAGTGGAAGCTGCAACCCCTTGAAATTAGTAATTACAAATCCCTTAAACCCAAGGTAGAAAAAAGAACAACACGTATCTCTGGGCATCAACAGGAAAGGACTAGGTCCTAGAGTAAATATCTTAGTAAAAGAGGAGTTTCGTAAATTCTCTCCGGAATGAGTATTTCAGACTTTCTATGATAAACTAAATGTGCCAGTACCAGAGACTCCAGGAAAAACCAGAAATTTGTTTTTGCAATTAGCCGAGCATGTAGCCCAGTCTCTAAATGTCACTTCATGTTATGTTTGTGGAAAAACTGTAATAAGAGGTCAATGGGCCATAAGAAGCCCAAGAATTAGTGCCTACAGACCCAGTTCCTGATGAATTCCTGGCCCAAAAAAATCCCCCTGATCATCTCTAGGTTCTAAAAGTCTCAATTATTGGACAACATTGCATAGCTAAAAAAGGAAAAAATTCACTCGTTCTGTAGCATGACTTAGTTGTCTGGGGCAAAAACTGTATAATGGTACCCAAAAAACAGTTACATGGTGGAGTTCCAATTACACAGAAAGAGATTCATTCAGTAAATTTCCAAGGTTGCAGACTGTCTGGGCCCATCCAGAATTCCACCAGGACTGGACTGCCCCTACCGGGTTATGTAGTACTGGATATGTAGACATATACAGTACATATACTGGATATGTACTGAATATATAGACATAGAGCCTATGCTAAACTGCCTGACCAGTGGACAGGTGGTTGTGTTATTGGCGCTATTAAATCATCTTTCTTCCTACTCCCCATAAAAACAGGCGAACTCCTGGGCTTCCCTGTCTATGTTTCCCGCAGAAAGCGAAGCATAGCCATAGGTAATTAAAAAGATGATAAATGACCTCCTAAAAAATCATACAATACTATAGGCCTGCCACTTAGACACAAGATGGCTCATGGGGATACCGGACCCCCATTTACATGATCAACCGAATCATACGGTTGCAAGCTGTTTTAAAAATTATCACCAATAAAACCGGTCAAGTCTTGACTATTCTGGCCTGGCAAGAAACTCAGATAAGAAATGCTATCTATCAAAATAGATTGGCTCTCGACTACTTGCTAGCAGCTGAAAGAGAGGTCTATAAAAAATTTAACCTTGTTAATTACTGTCTACACACAGATAATCAAAGGCAAGTAGTAAAAGACATAGTTAAAAATATGACACAACTGACACATGTGCCCATACAAGTGTAGCACGAATTAGGCCCTGAAGTCATGTTTAAAGATTAGTTACCAGCACTAGGAGGATTTAAAATTCTTATAATAAAAGTATAAAAGTTATAATAGTAATAAGAACCTGCTTACTGTTCCCTTATTTGCTACCTGTACTTCTTCAAATGATAAAAAAACTTCATCACTACCTTAGTTCACCAAAATGCTTCAGCACAAATGTACTATATGAATCACTATCAATCTACTGCACAAAAATACATAGTAGCAAAAATAAGAGGGAAAACTCCCACTAATAAAAAGTGAGAGTCTCAAAGTGGGGAACTGACGAAAGAGAGAGACCCTCTCATATTGTTTTATATTGTTTTATACTCAGTACATGTTTTAAGAAAAACAAGGAAGTAAAACCAAAGACAGGCAGCCCGGCACCAGGCCTGAAACTAGGCCTGGGCCTGCCTGGCCTAAACCCAGTAGTTAAAAATCAACTCGTAACTTAGAAACCGATGTTATTCATAGATTCCAGACATTATATAGAAGACATTGTATAGAAGAACGTTGTGAAACTCCCTGCCTTGTTCTGTTTCTCTCTGACCACCGGTGCATGCAGGTGCACCCTGTCACATACCCCCTGCTTGCTCAAATCAGTCACGACCCTTTCATGTAAAATCTTTAGAGTTGTGAGCCCTTAAAAGGAACAGAAATTGTGCACTTGGGGAGCTCGGATTTTAAGGCAGTAGCTTGCCGATGCTCCCAGCTGAATAAAGCCCTTCCTTCTACAACTTGGTGTCTGAGAGGTTTTGCCTGTGGCTTGTCCTGCTACAGAAAAATTGCCACACTGTCTTCCACAGTGGTTGAATTAATCTACACCCCCACCAACAGTGTAAAAGCATTTCTTTTTCTCCACAGCCTCACCTGTATCTGTTGTTTTTTGACTTTTTAATAATAGCCATTCTGACTGGCATGAGATCTCATCGTGGTTTTGATTTGCATTTCTCTAATAATCAGTGATGAGCTTTTTTTCATATTTGTTGACTACATGTACATCTTCTTTTGAGAAGTGTCTGTTCATGTCATTTACCCACTTTTTAACAGGGTTATGTGCTTCTTTCGTACAAATTTAAGTTCCTTATGGATGCTGGATATTAGACCTTTGTCAAATGCACAAACTGTAAAAATTTTCTTCCATTTTGTAGGTTGTCTGTTTACTCTGTTGATAGTTTCTTTTGCTGTGCAGAAGCTCTTTAGTTTAATTAGATCCCATTTGTCAATTTTTGCTTTTTTCGCAATCACTTTTGGTGTCCTTGTCATGAAATCTTTGCCTGTGCCTATACCCTGAATGATATTGACTAGGTTTCCTTCTAGGGTTTTTATAGTTTTGGGTTTTATATTTAAGTCTTTAATCCATCTTGAGTTGATTTTTATGTATGTCGTAAGGAAGGAGTCCAGTTTCATTTTGTTTTTGCATATGGCTAGCCAGCTCTCCAAGCACAATTTATTAAATAGGGAATCCTTTCCTCATTGCTTGTTTCTGTCAGGTTTGTCGAATATCAGGTGGTTGTAGGTGTGCAGTCTTATTTCTGGGTTCTCTATTCTGTTCCATTGGTATATGTCTGTTCTTGTACCACTACCATGCTGTTTTGATTATTGTAGCCCTGTAATATAGTTTGAAGTTGGTTGGCATGATGCCTCCAGCTTTGTTCTTTTTGCATAGGATTGTCTTGGCTATTCAGGCTTTTTTTGGGTTCTGTATGAATTTTAAAATAGTTTTTTTCTAATTCTGTGAAGGATATCAATGGTAGTTTAATGGGCATAGCGTTTATTGGGAATAGCATTTAATGTATACATTGATTTGGGCAGTATGGTCATTTTCATGATGTTAATTCTTCCTATCTATGAGCACGGAATATTTT
>NC_037670.1:60959077-60972213 GCF_003255815.1 Theropithecus gelada | reverse complement strand
GGACGGGGCTGAACCCGGGGGGGGGAGATTTCAGTGGGCGTGAAGCCCCCGCCACTACCCCCAAGCGGGGGAAAAAGGGAGAGACTCCATAAAAAAAAAAAAAAAAAAAAAAAAAAGAAGTGATTGTGTGAACAAAGGAACTTATTTTAATTACAAAATATTATTTCTCTGACTTCCCTTCTTCCTAAAGTCTTTAGTGAGTTCACCAGTGAATTATTGAAAAATAACATTTCACATTTCCAAAGTAAACAAAACTATTTTTATTCGTACCCTTGGCTTTATGATAATGAAAGTGGAACTAGAAAGGACAGGAGTGGTGGGAGTGTTGCGTCTGGTCCTTCTGACACCTTTTGTAATGTCTAAGTGTTGAGGAGCTTATGTTGTGCAAGTGCAATCTTGCTCTCTTCAAAACAAACGAAAAGCAATCACACTTCTGCTCTATGTAGCCTACCATAATCCTGTGACAATGCACAGTGGTACACAGTCTTTGGTCTTTGCTGTGCACCAGAATCACAGATGGAGTTTAATCAAAAGGAATCAACCTAGTCATCTAGCCATGAAAAGACATGCAGGAACCTTAAGTTCATATTATAAAGCGAAAGAAACCAATCTGAAAAGGTTGCATATTGAATGGTTCCGATTGCATGACATTCTGCAAAATAAAAACTATGCAGACAGTAAAAAGATTGTACAGCATCCTTTTGTGGATTATCAGGGAGGCAGAGAAGGAGACACAGAACACAGAGGATTTTCAGGGCAATGGAATCACTCTGTATGATGCCACCTTGGTGGATATGTGTCATGACACTTTTGCCCAAACCCATAGGATGTACAGCACCAACAGTGAACCCTGATGAAACCTATGGACTCTGGTGATGATGCAGTGTCACTGTGGGTTCCCTGACTGTAACAAATGTACCATTCTGGTGGGGATGTTGATAAGGGAGGGGGCTGTGCATGTGTGGGTCCCGGGAGTATCCAAGAAATCTCTATACCTACCTCTCAGTTTTGCTGTGAACTTAACACTACTTTTAAAAAGTAGAATGTCTTAAATAAATAAAAATTACCAGGAACAAAAACACAACAAAAAAGGAATTGCCCCAGTCTCCTCTCCTGGGTATTCAGTCAATTTACGGGGGATTCAGCCCCTCTGTAAATTAACTGCGTTGCACAGATGAATTGATTTACCCAAGAGATTGAGAACTACCTCCTAAGAGATCACAGTTTCTTCCCAAGGGGGTTATTGGTAACCACAAATTCCCTGCTCAGCTTGCCATTGTCAGAGATGCTATTAGCTGAATTCAAAGGAAGTTGAGCCTTTGAACCACGTGATCTTTAGTGACAATTTCAACTTTGAGGTTTTAGAAGTATATGAACAAAAGTCTGAAAGGTTTAAATATAACTTGAATATAATTTAGTGATAGTACTATTAGGCATTATAAATCCCAGGGGTTACTGTAGAAGTGTTTTCCTTTTAAAAACAAAATTTCATTTTTGAGAAATGAGGGTGCACCAAAACTTAGTTTGCTTAAGTCCCCGCAGCCACTCAACCTCTCTGCTATAGAATTTCTCCCACATACTTTCACTAATATTTTTAAAGCCTATGTCAGTTTCCTGTCTCTTGAAAACACTAGACTTATTCACCAGTTATGTAAAGCAGTTCTGTGAAATAAAACTATGAATCAAGTTAATGCACTGAATTTCAGTGTTTAACTTTACTATTGGTAGAAAGTTTATGTTATTTGGGATTAGAAGTCATAGTGCTATCCATGAGATTTGTTGTTGGAAAATAATTCCATCGCTCATTTCTGAGCTTAATCCTTGCCTCCAGAGCTTCCCCACAAGAGCAACGTGCTGCCAGGCTGTGGTGCAGCTGCAGGGCCCAGCAGCGACTGCTCCCTCTGTGCCTCCTATACCTGCAGATCCTTCACAGTTACTGTCTCACCACTCTGTCACTTTAAAGCACAAATCTATATAAATGTATTCTGCTTTTTCACATTCTTATTCCTAAACATTCTTAGTAGGCTGCTTAGCAACCAGAAAAGTTATGGTTTTGAATTTTTTTTCTGAAATAAGTGTAATCTCCATTTCCTGAGAGAGGTTGAACCTGATAGCAACTTCTTTCTTTATTCTCTGAGAGGCATACAACATCAGTTATAATTTCTCTTTTTAGGGAATGAGGGAGGAAAGATAGGAATCTTTGTTTCTTACATGATTTTTTTTAAAATTATAAAAACATTATATTAAAACACTGGGTCTGAACTGACACTATTCTAGGTGATACAAAACATCATGTGGCCCTCCAGTCACAGTAGGGCCTTACGAAGATCAGGTGACCAACAGATTATTAGCTAGGGTCCAACTCACAGTGAGCCCAGGGTGCCCCCAAACCCACACTGTGGTTATTTCTGAAGTTCCAGAATGCATAATTAGAAGAGACATACGTAACAACAAGCAGAATCTCCACGTTGCTCTGTGATCTTTGAAATGGGGACTATTATGGTGTAAATAGCCAAGTGGAAGTCATTAAAACCACCTCTAATCTGAAATATAGCAAACCAAAACCACCAAACCGAAAGCAGTGCCTTCTTGTAGGGACTGCAGAAATTAATGCCACCATCAAGGATTTGAAAGAGTTGGGGATAATGATTTCCACCTCATCCCCATTCCCCTCTCCTCTTTAGCCTGTGCAGAAGACAGATGGATCTTGGAAAATGGTACTGGACTATCATAAGCTGAACAAAAAGGTGAACTTTAATTGTAGCAGCTGTATTTTATTATTTAAACAATTTAACACGTACCCTGTGATTTTATTATTTAAACAATTTAACAGCTACCCTGGCATCTTACATGCAGGTATTGATCTAGAAAAAGCCCTTTTCTCCATCCTTGCTTCTAAGGCTCATGAGAAGCAGTTTGCTTTCATTTGGCATGGACAGCAATATACCTCACTGTCCTACCTCAGGGGTATATCAGCTTTACAGCACTCTGTCACAGTCTAATTTGCAGAGATCTTGGTTGCCTTTCTCTTTCAGACGATAGCACACTAGTCGTTTACATTGATGACATTAAGTTGATTAGACCTACTGAGCAAGAAATGACAGCTACCCTAGATTTATTTGTAAGACATTTGCATGTCAGTGGATGGGAAATAAATCTGATTAAATTTCAAGGGACTTCTACTCCAGTGAAATTTCTAGGAGTCTGTCAGTGTGTAGTATGTCAAGATAGCCCCAGTAAGGTAAAGAATGATTTATGGCATCTAGTTTCTCCTACAACCAAGAAAAACGCACGAAGACCAGCTGAGGAGCTTGCTGAAGGCACAGGGAACAAGCAATGGGTACTGGAAGATGGTAGTTACAGACAACAGCTTTGACCATGTAACCAGTTACGGAAATGAGGACTGCGATTATCATGAGTCCTCCTCACTTCGTTATAAATGTATCTGTGTGTGTATTAATCTATCTATCAACATTTTGTCTTTTCCCCTCTTTTATCCCTCTATTATGTATCATAAGAGGTACTGACTTTATACCATAATGGTGAAGCATTGTTGACTTTATGTCACAATATCCATTACAGGATACCAAGGAGAAGACTGAGCATCACCCAAAGGCTTGGCATACTCTCTGGGTTGTATGCAGGAAGGCTGTATCACCTTAGGTGCAGGTATGACATGGTTACTGTTTTCATTCGGAGATAAAGTATGGTTTAAGTAGATGCATCTGGGTGCCACATTGCCAATGGGTGGATTTGTGAGGTTAATTTTATGTGTCAATTTGGAAAGTGTTTTTGGATAAGATTAACATTTAAATCAGTAAACTCTGGGTTAAAGCAGATTGCCCTCTATAATGTGGGAGGCCCTCATCCAATTAGTTGAGGACCTAAATAGAACAGAAAGACCAGTTTCCCAAGCAAGAGGGAATTCTCTAGCAGATAGCTTTCAGGCGTCAACCATATCATGGGCTGCCCTGGGTCATTGACTGTCAGTCTTCATACTAGAACTGCAACAGCTTGCAGATTTGGGACTTTTCAGCCTCTGTATTCACACAAGCCAATTGCTTAAAATAAATCTCTTTCTTTGGATACACATATCCTATTGGTTTTGGTTCTCTAGAGAACCTTGACTAATCTATTACCCTACACCAACAGCATCTCTCAGAGTGCCGTCCAATGAGGATTCTTTTAACTCTTTTTTCAAACTCCTGTGATGATTGTAAGACAGAAAGCTCACATGGGTTAAATAAAAACTAAGGCCAGGTTTTTGTGAACTAGAGTAGTGTTGCCATAAATAGCAAGTGTTTGAAATCTATGGTTGCAAATGTTTTCTGTGTGTGTGCATGCGTGTGCACTTGATTATGATGAAAGCCACTTCAGCGGTAGCTAGGGATGAGACTGAAACTTCACAATTTAAATTCCTCAAATTTGAAATGTGTCAAAACAATCTCTAGTTTAATTACATTTTATCCAGTAACAGTACTTTGTTCTTAGAGGTTTATATGTAATGTTAGGAAATAGAAATTTATTTTTGATCAATAATTGATTAAAGAGAGAATATTAACTAAAGAATATATTCTTAAATATTAGACTCTTGTTTTAATTAATAAAGCTGTAAGTCAAATAGCTTAGGATTCATTTCCACTTACTCATTTCCACAAATTGTCTTGCTTGTGACCATACGAATCCTGCAACATGACTTAAATATTAAAAGAGTCATTGTCTTGAAAATGTTGCATTTACTTCACAATTAAAAAATAAAATAGGACCCCTTTTTTTCTGTTCAGTTGTAAAGAAGATTTGAGCATCAAAGTATGGTAACATTTTCTTACTTCTAATTAAAATTTCAGTAGAAGCTATTACTGGAGTATGTTAGATATCAAGTCAATGAAGATTGATTAAATCCATGGCTCTGTATAGATTTTGGGTAAAATTTAATAGTAACAGGGTTTAATCCTAGACTGAAAACAATAGAGTTCTTTAAATATTATAAACATTTTAAAGTCAGGGAAAGAGTCTCCTTAAGTCTTACAGTGTTCCACTACAGTGGATAGGTTTCAGGCATGTGAAGTACAATGATTGCACATTAGACATTTTGCAGGCCTTATAGTTTATCATGGCCACCTCGGGAAATTAGCCAAAGACCCTGAAAGGAAACTAAATCTGGAATTTCAAAATTTCAAAGTACTGAATTTTTCACAGGATGTTGATGCCAGGAGGAAATCTTCTTGAGAAAAACAGTAAATAGTAAAATTTAAAAGTAAATAGGGTTTTAGGAAACTGTAGAATAAAAAATGTGGCTGCCTTTTAGTTTGCAAGTGAACACCGTTTGCAAGATGTATTACTAATGCAAGTTGAATCCAGCATACAGCCTAATAGAACAAAAGCAATTTGCTTTATCTGACTAATTGGGGCATAAATAATTATAATGATCAGCCTTGTAGAAAATAAAAAAGACTCATTAAAGGCAGGGTGTGAACAGGAATGCAATGTTAATTTGGTTAACATTCCTAAACCCATATTGATTTTTAAATTGCCATTCTTGAAAGTCCAAAGTTCAAGAATCTAGAAAAACTTGGCATAGTCCTCAGCGTTTACATTCCACAATTAACAAGCTTGATTCTTTTAAGCAAATTAGACTTCAACGAATGTTAAGTGAACTTCAGAGGTTAAAATTAGTGAGGAGCAAGGTATTTATAATATCTGTAGGCAAAGATCTTTGAAGGGAGTATGAACACTTGGGAAGCAAAGTACACCAGTTAGGATGTAGGGTGACCTGACTTGGGGTGTATTCAAATGTCTAAAAAGACCTCAACTTGATTTGACTACTAGAATTCCACCAGGGAAAAATAGTCCTTATCTTAAACTTTTCAAGTTGGCTTAAGTGCAAATCACTCCTATCAGTGATGCCAGAACCACTGCACCTTGGCAGGCTGAATTTCATGCTTTCTTTGAGCTAGTTTGATAAGAAGCAAACATTTGATGGGTGTGTGCCTAAGGACAGGCAAGCAAGGAAGAGAAGGAGGAAAAACTCAGTATAAAAATAATTTCCCTACTTCCTATTTTCCTACTTTGCCTTGGGCTGAAGATGTTAAAATTGTAACATGGAAATCAGAACTATCTGTTGACAGGATAAGTTAGCGAAATGGACAGAATTCATCAACAGAAATAATGAATTTTAGAACCTGCCTTAAATCATGAAAAAAAAAATATATATAGGATGCCTACTTTTCTTGACAGAGAGATGATATATTGTATTTTAACGCTTGGGTATTTCCTGACATTTTTTTTCCTTGAACATATTTTTCATTAGTGCTACCATAGTGTATATTCAGATTTTTGAAGACTAATTTACAAAGAAAGATGCTCTAAAGAGTTTAATGATATACAATAATGCTTATCACAAGATGACCTGATACTTTGCAGTGGCACGATCTTGGCTCACTACAACCTCCACCTCCTGGGTTCAAGCAATTCTCCTGCCTCAACCTCCTGAGTAGCTGGGATTACAGAAGTCCGCTACCACGCCCGGCTAATTTTTGCATTTTTAGAAGAGATGGGGTTTCGCCATGTTGGCCAGGCTGGTCTTGAACTGCTGATCTCATGATCCACCTGCCTTGGCCTCCCAAAGTGCTGGGATTACAGGCGTGAGCCACCGCGCCTGGCCGATGGTCTGATCCTTTCTATTAGAAAAAACTTCTCATTAACTCATTGTTCAGTGTGATTCGGGAAATGTGGAAAAGTAAAACTTGAGCTTCTGGCTGAGAAAAAAAAAGGTAATTATTTTGCTTTATGGAGTTCATTTTCAGTCCTTATTTGTTTACCAATTCTTCTGGTGTACAAATCCACCTATACGTTGTTGAACTACTTGGGCAAGAGCTAAGAGCAGAATGACACCAGTTATTACTAAAGAAGTTGAAACTTGTAAACCAAAAATAAAATTCTAAGCACTTGATTTGACAAGTGGAATTCCACCAGGAAGAAACAGTTCTTACCTTAAACTGGTCCCCAACTGAATGGGCCTCTCCTTTCTGCCAAAGACAATCCGAAGTTAACCTGTAAATCAAGCTCAGGCCATAATAGTTAGGGGGAGCAGGACATGTATTATGCCCTCTTCTCTTTAGAATTCAGGCACCACTGACCAACATTAATGTTACAGCCAAGATCTTAAGACTGACAAACAGCATCTTCATGGCAATAAGATACCAACATGACAGAGAACAGGTCCTGAAAGAAATCAAAGCATTTTACCCCCAAATATATTTTTTGACATATTTTGAAATGACTCTGCAAGGTTTTCTCTTGTGGGGAAAATCTGCATTCTGTGGAGATCCACCTTTCCCTTCCAGGGCCTTTCCCTGATCCAGGAGAGAATGAATTAAGAGCTTGGCACCTTTTTAAGTCTGATAAGAAACATTAATAATCTATTCTCCCTGAAGCCTGCCACCTGGAGGCCTCATCTGCACGATAAAAACCTTGGTCTTCACTATGCCTTATCATAACCCAGACATTCCTTTCTACTGATCCCAGGTCTTTAGATAATAATTTAACTATCTCAATCAATTGCCAATCAGAAAATCTTTGAATCCACCTATGACCTAGAAGGCCCCACTTTGAGTTGTCCCCCCTTTCCAGACTGAACCAGTGTACACCTTACATGTATTGATTAATGTCTTATGTCTCTCTAAAACTTATGAAACCAAGTTGTAGCCCAACAACCTTGGGCACATGTTCTCAGGACCCCCTGAAGCTGTGTCATGTCTCATAGTCCTCATACTTGACCCAGAATAATTCTCCAATGTTTTACAGAGTTTTACCCTTTTTGTTGACAAACTCTTGTTGAGAACTTCCATCTGGACCAAGATCATCTATAAAACAAATGACTTAGTATTGACATGGAAACAGAAGAGCAATAAAATACTTAGAACAAAGCCTGGCGTATAACATACACTTTGCAATGTCTGTAATCATTGGCTTCTAGTGTACCTGTTACCAGAAAGGGGACCTGATCCAGACCCCAACTGAGGGTTCTTGGATCTCTCTCAAGAAGTAATTCAGGGCAAGTCCACAGTGCAAAGTGAAGTAAGTTTATTAAGAAAGTAAGTTTATTAAGAAAGTAAAGGAATAAAAGAATGGCTACTCCATAGACAGAGCAGCCCCGAGGGCTGCTGATTGCCCATTTTTATGGTTAGTTCTTGATGATATACTAAACAAGTGGTGGATTATTCATGTCTCCCCTTTTAAGACCATATGGAGTAACTTTCTGATGTTGCCATGGCATTTGTAAACCGTCATGGCACTGATGGGAGTGTAGCAGTGAGGACGGCCAGAGATCACTTTCGTGGCATTTTGTTTTTGGTGGGTTTTGGCTGGGTCTTTTACTGCAACCTGTTTTATCAGCAAGGTCTTTATGTGCTGACCTCCTATCTCATCCTGTGACTTAGAATGCCTTAACCGTCTGGGAATGCAGCCCAGTAGGTTTCAGCCTCATTTTACTCAGCTCCTGTTTAAGATGGAATTGCTCTGGTTCATATGCCCTTGACATACCCATCACCCGAGTATTAAATGGTGTACACAATAGATAATTTTTTAACCCTCACCCTTCTCTCCCTTCATTCCCTTCCCCCTTTTGAAGTACCTAGAGTCCGTTCTCTCCATCCTTACATCCACATGTACCCTTTGTGGGCATGTATTGGAAACGGTTGTTTTGTCTTTTTTTGTACTGATCTCAGATGAGACCACTAATGAGTAGGCAGACAAGGCTCTGCCCACAGGCTCTCGGGGTTTCAAATGTCTGAATGTCAGTTGGATACTTATTTCTAGGCATGATCAGACCATTGTCAACTAGCTAAAAGCATTTAAAAGTTTGTTTTGTCCAGAGTTTATGGTCTTCATGGTGGGTAACCGTGTTCCACCTGAACATATGTCTTGTCCGTTTTCTAGAGCAAGCCATTCTGAACATTCTACAAGCCAGGGGCATATGTGCAGAGATAAAATTTCCTACCCTCTGCGATTACTGCCTTAAGCTGCATCCTAGCATCCATGAAATAAGAGACACAAACAATATGACTTGAACTTTAATGTATACACAGATCACCTGGAAAGCATGTTAAAATGCAGATCCTAACCTAGTAAAACATGTGTGGATCCCACATTCTTCATTTCTGATAATTCCCCAAGTGATGCTGATGACACTGGCCTATGGGCATGGCAGGTAGCCAGTAGGCAAAGTCAGAGTAGCAAGGGTATATTCTTTTTTCTAGCATTAGGTCATTCATTTATTCTATAAATTTGTGTTCTACACCCATTACATGCCAGGCACTGCTAGGCACCTATAAGACATGCATTAACAAGAAAGACAAAAATCCTTTATCTTACATGGAACTTGCATTTTAGCAGGGGAATAAATGATAAAAAATAACTATAATAGATACATCAACTATACAGTACTATGGAAGACCATAAATGCTCAGACAAAATATAGAGATGGGTAAAGAGATTTTGTGGTACAGGGTAGGGCACAGGTTTCAATTTGAATAGGATAGCTAGGACCTTTTGAACAGTGGGAGTGACAGATATTTGGATTCTGGATATAGACTCCAGAGAGAATTCATCTGGATGTGTCAAGCATTGGCAAACAAGAGAGGCAATCTCTTTCTTTTGAGTTTGTGCAAATATTGAAAACACTAAGTCCCACAGAAAGAGCTCTGTATCACCCACTTGGCAGTTCATGCAACTTTTCCATGATATTTTGAGTTCAGATTCTCTTTTTTGTTGTTTTATAGTTATTTTATCAGCCCATGTGAACAACTGCCATTTTAAAAATAAGATTTTTCCAGCTTGAATATAAAGTTCACTATTTTCTCACTTTAAACATTTGAGGATTATCACATTTGCCAACTCTGAGATTCAATTTCTGTTAAATTATACTTTAAAACCTGTAATATATTCAAATAAATTAATACAAGGTAATTCATATATTAAATGTTCCCTTGCAATTAGTCTCTGGAACTTGGAGGTCTCATGACAATCTGACTAATAACAAGTCAGGTGCTGAGTGAAGCATGCCATAAAGATTGTAATTCAGTGCACTCAAAGTGAGTGTTAATCAATTCTGTGACAAAATTAGAAGTTACAGACCATGATCATCTATTCAGAGACTTAAGAGTTCATGGAGGCAAAATTGTTTGGCAAACGCAGTCTTACCTCCTAGTTCCCTTGGCGGCTGTAAGTCGTCAGGGGTGAACTAACTGCTTACTCTCCAGTTTTATAATATGGATTCAGTGCCCCTGGGATAGATGTCCAGCAGGTACACCCACAGCCTACTGGGAAGCATCTGTGACTTCTTGTGCAAAACAGCCCAAGTAAACAATTAAATAGAGAAATTATAAAACCACCTTTTTGTTTTCTTTTTCATTTTGGACAAATGCACACCATTACTCAGCTTATGTCCAGCTAAGTGGAAATCAGAGACAAACAATAAATTGCTAGGTGATAGGGAAGTTTGATAATAATGTGGATATTTTAATGGAAGAGACTATTCATTAATGACTAGGCAGAGAGCTGCATTTGCCAAAGATGTTGAAGGTAGGACATTGTGTCAATGAAGAATTAAGCTCCAAACTGATGTTCTGAGGGCTGAACTCACCACCCTGTCCTATCTACCCCACATTGCTCCTGGGATCTCCTCTACCACCTACCTGGGACTGCATCCTCATTGTTAAAGACTCTGCTGTAAAAGTATGCCTACACAACAGTAATTCCTTGCTGGGATTTTTATTACTCCTGGCTTGGTATTGCTCCCAAAGTATCATAAAGGACCATACTGATGCAATAGTAATTTTGTGGTGCCCCAAATGGTTTTGGATGCCTGGTATTTACTATGGAATTTGAAGGTATATATATTGCTCCAGGGCACAAAGATAGAAAAGAGAACTTATATTTCTTCAATCCTCAGATGCCTTCCTGAATTATGAAAATGCACAGTATTGCACTGCATAAAAGAAAATTGAGTTAAAGACAAGGCTTAAAAACTTTATAATTGAATAGCAATCCATGCCCATCAAGAGTGAGTTAGGAAAGAAAATGTAAGTCCAGTGTCCCTGCTTGAAGACCTTCACCTAGTCTAATCACTGATGCTTTCTTCAAAGAAAATTATTATATTCCCCAGTAAATGCCAATACCATACCAATAAGGGTCTTCTTCTCTGGGCAGTCTGAGCACAAGGTGCTTGATTGGTACCCATGGTCATACAACGCTCAGGAACACCCTCACACACCTTGCTAACTTCCTGCCATGAGATTTCACCTCAGCATTCCAATTCATCTATCAATCACTCACACTCTGTTTGTTCAGCAAGTGTACTTTCGATTTATTTTATTTTATTTTTAGTATATTTTTTTTGAGATGGAGTCTCGCTCTGTTGCCCAGGCTAGAGTGCATGACGCAATCTCGGCTCACTGCAAACTCTGCCTCCTGGGTTCACACCATTCGCCTGCCTCAGCCTCCCCGGTAGCTGGGACTACAGGTGCCCGCCATCATGCCCGGCTAAATGTTTTGTATTTTTAGTAGAGACAGAGTTTCACTGTGTTAGCCAGGATGGTCTCAATCTCCTGACCTTGTGATCCACCCGCCTTGGCCTCCCAAAGTGTTGGGTTACAGGTGTAAGCCACTGCGCCCGTCCTGTACTTTCAATTTCAATACTTCTCTCTGCCTATACCTGTCACCATTTAAGTGCCATTAAAATAAGCAGCAGGCAGAATCCAACACTGTCTACTCCTGTACCTATCACAATTCAGCGTGTAAAACCTTCTTTACTACATACCAAGGGAAATTCTTCAGATAGGCCGGCAGGCCTGGATATCAATAAGCAATGTTTTTCTAAAGAAGAGACACGATACAGCAGTTGGTCAGGAGTCAACCTCAGAAATCAAGCTGCCTAGCTACAAAGCTATGCTCCATAACACACTAGTTTGGGCAAGTTATGGACCTCCTCTCTATTCCCTTGACTGAAAGCTGGTGATAAAGTAGTACTCATGTCATATTCCTGTTGTGGGAATTAAATGTTAGTAACTTATAGAATTTTGAAAACTGGGCTTGGCACAAAATATGCACACGGTAAATATTACTTACTGTATAACCTATTTCCCATGATATTGCAAAATCCACGGGATAAAGGAACTTTTCTATTTTGCCCACTGCTATTTCACCAGAACAGAGTGCCTGCCTTATATCAGATGTTCAGAAAATACTTACGGAATGAACAAATATAGTTTTATTATTGACAAGGGTTGATATTTTCACTTATGCAAAACTTTGTTCTAAACAGCATTGGGGCCGGGCGCGGTGGCTCAAGCCTGTAATCCCAACACTTTGGGAGGCCAAGACGGGCGGATCACGAGGTCAGGAGATCAAGACCATCCTGGCTAACGCAGTGAAACCCTGTCTCTACTAAAAAAATACAAAAAAAACTAGCCGGGCGAGGTGGCAGGCGCCTGTAGTCCCAGCTACTCGCGAGTTTGAGGCAGGAGAATGGCGTGAACCCGGGAGGCGGAGCTTGCAGTGAGCTGAGATCCGGCCACAGCACTCCAGCCTGGGTGACAGAGCGAGACTCCGTCTCAAAAAAAACAAAAACAAAAACAAAACAAAACAAAAAACAACAACAACAAAAAAACAATTTTGGGATTCAAATATGCAGTGTTCATAATCCCTGTTTCCAGAAAGTTAAGGAGGTATATGGTACTAACAATGTAATCCTCCTTTTAAAAACATAACACTCACTAAATATCACTTTATTAGGTTATTTTCTAAATGTGTGTAAGGGAATAATTTGTTAACAGTTTGATAGAGTAATATTTATAAATGAATAACACATTATGCAAAATCATATGAAGCAATACATTTATCCCATGGGCATTATCTTTGAAAGTTAGTGGCCGGGCGCGGTGGCTCAAGCCTGTAATCCCAGCACTTTGGGAGGCCGAGACGGGCGGATCACGAGGTCAGGAGATCGAGACCATCCTGGCTAACCCGGTGAAACCCCGTCTCTACTAAAAAATACAAAAAACTAGCCAGGCGAGGTGGTGGGCGCCTGTAGTCCCAGCTACTCGGGAGGCTGAGGCAGGAGAATGGCGTAAACC